>NC_058405.1:58246681-58259007 GCF_002201575.2 Neomonachus schauinslandi | reverse complement strand
TTCTTTCTTTCTTTCTTTCTTTCTTTCTTTCTTTCTTTCTTTCTTTCTTTCTTTCTTTCCTTCTTTCTTTCTTTCCTTCTTTCTTTTTCTTGCTTAAATAAGGAGCAGGAGACCAAGTTTTCTGATAACTACAAACTTATGCAGAGTCAGTATTTGTAAAATCCCGCAAAGTGCCTCTTATCACTGTCATAATAGACAGGTCAGCAGCCCAAAGAGGAAGTCAATCACAGACAAAGAAAGATGATCTTTTTAAACTGGTGTAAACATCCTTTCTTTGCCATGGCCTCTTATTATCATCACTCTTTCTTTGCTGTAATAATAAAAATATTTTTTTCACCAGCTGTTATTGCCAATTACCCCCAGAGAAGAGATAGCATTTATTTATCATTCTTTATTTCTACATTTAAAAAAAAAATGAGGATATTAAGCACCCTTCTTCCTTTCCGGTCAACTTCATTTTCCATCTCTTTTCAAGATGCCGGTTGGCAACTGTGTATCATGTCTTCCCCTGGGCGCTTCTTTGACTGGCAAACAGCCTAAAACACTAACAGGATCTATTGCTTTGTTTTTCTGGTGACTCAAACAGCTTATTAAAAGTGTATGGAAGCCAGAGCAAGCTTGGATGTGTTGATAGTGGATGAAACAGAGACAGGAAGTTTTTCTAACTAAATGAAGGCTCACATAGCCTTATGTTAAGGTTCCTTTGGCCACTGTTTCTTAAAGTTCAAATATTTACATTTAAATGTGATAATCACTTTCAAATAATTCAAGCAATTCAGGTTTGTATACAAAGCAACCAGAAAATGAGATCGATAATTGGAAACTTTATAGAATAATGAAAAGAAAAGATTACTCTTTCCATACTCCACAGGACTGGGAAGTGTTGGAGCAGGGAGGGACCTCAGGGATTATCCAGCTGAATCCTTTTGTTTTACAGATGAAGAAGCTGAGAGCCAGGGAGTTCAGGTGACTTCTAAAGCCAGCAGTTACTAGGACAATACAGACATGGCCCAGTGTTATTCCATTTTTCACTGATTTAAATTCTTTTTGGACATTTGGACAATAAAAAATATATAATTAAGTTGCATCCTTATTATAGTTGTGGTGCTAGATATCATATGCATCTCCTAGAAAGAAGTTTGCAATACAGAGATATAAGCAAAGAGTATATGACTCTAGGACTTAAACCATGATTTCTGGGAACATTGAACTATTAGGTACAAGTCAGTTCAGTGAGGGACTCAGAAGATGGGAATCAAGTTTAACATTTTCTGATTTCATTGAAGAATAGATAGCAGTTTGGCCAACGGAGAATGCAATCAAGTATTGCTGGTAATAAAATGTTTTCTGCCAGTTGCTCTTGGTTTCAGCAATCTTTTTCTTTCTAGTTTCATTGAGATATAATTTATATATAATACCGTATTAGTCCAAGGTGTACAACATGATTTGATGTACGTACATATTGCAAAATTATAACCTCCATAAGTTTAGTTAACATCAACCAAATCACATAGTTACAAATATTTTTTATTGTGAGGAGAACTTTTAAGATCTACTCTCGCAGCAACTCTCAAATATACAGTTTTGTTAACTATAGTCACCAAGGTGTACATTACATTCCCAGGATTTATCTTATAACCGAAAGTTTATACCATTTTACCATCTTTACCCATTTCGCCTATCCACCTATCCTTAGCTTCTGGTAACCACCAATCTGTTCTTCGTATCTTTGAATTCAGTTTTGTTTTTTTTTTAAGATTTTATTTATTTATTTGAGAGAGAGAGCGAGAAAGAGACCACAAGCAGGTGGAAGGCAGAGGGAGAGGAAGAAGCAGGCTCCCCGCTGAGCAGGGATTCCCAATGTGGGGCTCAATCCCAGGACCCTGGGATCATGACCCAAGCCAAAGGCAGACGTTTAACCAACTGAACCACCCGGTGCCCCTCTTTGAATTCAGTTTTATTAGATTCCACATATTTGTGAGACCATACAGTATTTGTCTTTCCCTGTCTGACTTATTTCACTTAGTAAAATGCCCTCAAGATCTGTGTTGTTGTAAATGGCAGAATTTCCTCCTTTTATGGCTGAAAAATAGTCCATTTGTGTGTGTGTGTGTGTATACCATATTTTCTTTATCCATTCATCTATCAACGGATTAAGATTGTTTTTATGTCTCAGCCATTATAAATAATGTTGCAATGAACATGGGAGTGCAGGACTCTTTTCAAGGTAGTAATTTCATTTCCTTTGATTAAATGCCCTGAAGTGGAAATGCTGGATCATATGTTAGTTCTACATTTTTGAGGAACCTCCACACTTTTTCTATAGTAGGTGCATCAATATACATTCCCACCAATAGGGCACAAGTGTTCCCTTTTCTCCATATCCTCGCCAATACTTTATTTCTTGTCTTTTGATAATAGCCATTCTAACAGGTGAAGTGATTTTTCATTGTAGTTTTGACTTACATTTCCGTGATTAGTGATGATGAGCACCTTTTAGTATACCAATTGGCCATTTGGATGTCTTTGGAAAAATGTCTGTTCAGCTCCTCTGCCCATTTTTCAATTGGATTGTTTGTTTTTTTCTATTGAGTTGTATAAGTTGGTTTCAGCAATCCTGAGTTGAGATACCACTGAGAAGGAGATCTAATGCGAAGAATCTAAGGCAAAGAGACCATTGTGGTTAACAGGCCTGTCCTTCTAGATAGAGATGGAAAATGGCATTTCCTAATATCTAAGTTACATTAGAGGACAGAAATAGCGGTCAAGAGCCTTCATTTGCATCTTCCGTTAACCTAATTATCATTAGGTTCCTTTTCGCATTACTGCAGGTAACAAACCATTTAAAAATTTGTTTTCCTATACTTTGTCCAAGTTTGAGCATATAGTAAAACCTTAATTTGCTTGTCATGCTTTAAGTTTGGTACAAATTATTTAGTTGGAGAAATTGTATTGAGTTTGAGTCTGCAGCTTGGGGCCACAAGGTTGACTTCATGGTGGAACAGAAACCCACACCCAGAACCTCCAGGCTGTCCAAATGTGAAGCCACACTTCTTGTGGAGAACAATTCCTGTGGCTCAGATCCCTTTCTCACTGCCTCTTATTGGATCTCTCTTTTGGGCATTTTCTCTTTCTCTTCCTCTGAGGTCAGTGGAACTTCCTACAGGTAAGGTACTAAATATCTCAAATCAGGGTACATCACTTTTTTTATAAGGTAACATTCAAGGAGGAAGACACTGGTCAACATAAATTCTTTTTTTTTTCAAGTTTGCATTTTTAATAACATAAATTACCAATAAGGTCCTGACCTAGTAATCAAAAATTAAATAAAACCTCAAAATCTAAAAACAAGAAACAGGCTAAATCACACACTAATTTGACCAAACAAACTAATCCTGGAATATTTCCCACATAAAAAAATAAGCACAATTATTACATTCCATGTTTCAGAGAAGAGGCATTAAGGATCCATGCCATAAGTTTATTTACAAACATATTGAGTATGTTGAATTCAAGAGTTTGATCCATTTTTCAAAGAGACTGCACCTCTTAAAATGTTCCTTTTCACATCTGTTTGATGGATTAATTAAAACATCCTTTTTTAAAATTTAATTTAATTTTATTATGTTAGTCACCATACAATATGATGTGGTGATCCACGATCCATTGAAAACATCCTTATTTCTTAAGCAGTTGATGTCTTACTGTAAAAAAAAGTGCAGCAAATCCAGATCCAAAGTACAAAGTCATCATAAGTAGTAATTGCCATTTGTTTTCCACTGAAAATGGCAAATTCTTCCCTCCTCATAGTGGCTCCTACGGACCACAGAGGTTGTGAACCTCCGGATGCTCTGTCCCAACGTGGTGCTGTTGGAAATTCCGCGAAAGGGGCAGAGCCCTAAGACCATAGAAATGGCAGCACCACCAAGTCCTCCTCTTTTCATGACCTTGTTCCTTGGTGTGCTCGTCAACATAAATTCTATTTGCATTAGATTTGTTGTCTGATTTATCAGCAGCAGCATTATAGATTTGCTTTCAACAACAGATTTGTGTGTACAAATTTATGTGTATAGATTTGTTTGGTAAATCCATTTCAATGAATACTCACTAAACACTTTCCTTAAGCTCACTATTCTGACAAGCACTGTAGAAAATATGGTCTTTTCAGGTCCTGTTATTGTAATCTAGATGTGTTTTCTGTAAGTTTCTTAGGTTGTTTGTGTCTCTCAGTCACTTACTTCCTTTTTCTTTTTTATTTTATTTTATTTTTTTTTATTTTTATTTTTTTTTTAAAGATTTATTTATTTATTTATTTATTTGAGAGAGAGAGAATGAGAGACAGAGAGCATGAGAGGGAGGAGGGTCAGAGGGAGAAGCAGACTCCCTGCCGAGCAGGGAGCCCGATGCGGGACTCGATCCTGGGACTCCAGGATCATGACCTGAGCCGAAAGCAGTCGCTTAACCAACTGAGCCACCCAGGCGCCCTCTTTTTTTTTTTTTAAAGTATTTCTTATTTTATTTTATTTATTTATTTGAGAGAGAGAGAATGAGAGACAGATAGCAAGAGAGGGAAGAGGGTCAGAGGGAGAAGCAGACCCCCTGCTGAGCAGGGAGCCCGATGTGGCACTGATCCCAGGACTCCAGGATCATGACCTGAGCCGAAGGCAGTAGCTTAACCAACTGAGCCACCCAGGCACCCACTTACTTCCTTTTTCGAAAACATTGCGGCAATAAATGGTGCAATCACTGCTTAATTTTTTTATGCACTTCAGTCTTCTGCTTAAGAGCTTGGAAATTTACCAATTCAGATGCTAATCTGTTATGGATCTCTGTTATAGAATAAAAATAAACCAGAAAATAGAATATCAATAATTACCAACATTTAATTGACAAATGCCCACCTTGTCTTGACTTTATGTATTTTTAAAAACTAAATATCACTATAAACAATGGAATCATAAAAATTCCTAAGCACTTTGGGTTGGAAGTCTTAAAGGAATGAGGCAGCCTGGGTTATCGGCAATAATCTTTCAAAAATCAAGGTGCTTGGAGAAGAGCCAAAACTGTAATGAGCTTGAAGCAAATTATCAAATTAATCCTGGTTGATGCAACTGTCCTAACTTGTGAAGCCACCTGTCTCCATTTGAAGATGTCAACATCAAAAGTGGAACAGTATTTACAGAGTGCCCACAATGCTGCAGGCAGTGAAGAGAAAACCAAAATGAAAGAGCCTCATTCCAGTGATCTTCTAATTATAGGAGAAGTAATGGGTAGGGTATTTTAAGGCATAAATAAATAGAAATAACAAGATAATATTGAGCAAGAAGAAGTTTTAGGATGAGCTCAGGAAAATAACTCCTATCAAACTTCTCAGTATAATCGCTAGAGCCATTACACTCTATCATGTTGTTGGGGCTATTAGTATTAATAATAGTAATCATCATTTATTATGAGTGTAGCAGAGAGAACAATTCCGCAGTGGTAGGAAGATAGAACAGATAGACCTGAAGAGATATGTCTTTTCAATTCTGTGATGCCGTGCATAATATGAACTCTAAAAACAGAAGGTCTTAACCACTTCATTATCAAATAAAGTACTGCCTGCCCACATCCAAGCCAAGTGTCTTCTTTACAGCTCTGCTCCTTTAATTAAAGAAGATGATCCTTAATATGACTGACTCAGTTGCAAAAACACTAGAACCAAGAATGATCTGTTAACTGTTTGTTAGTTGGGAATGTTTATCCATCCTACCATTTTCTCTCCTCTTGGAGAACTAAACTACAAAATAAAGTTTATCTTGTAATTGTGTCCAATAAATCAGGTAAAGGATAAAGAATGGAACTTTAGTAGAAAAACTAAGGAAATTTAGATTATTTAGTAAAGCATTTTTTAATTGAATTTTTTATACCTTCAACTTCAAGGGTAACACTTTGCACCCATCTTATTCATATTTCTCCAGAGTATGTACATATCTGTGAGTATTTAGATCTATGCAGTTTTATCACATATGCAGGTTCATATACAGTCAGCATATATAACATTCCACTACCACAGGATCTCTCCTATTGCCTTTTTATAAGAACATTCCCTCCCTCCATTCTTAATTTGTGGCAACCTCTAATCTGTTTTCCATTTCTAAAATTTTGTCATTTCAAAATCTTTCATAAAGGAGTCATACAGTATGTAACCTTTTAAACTGGCTCCTTTCACTTAGCATAATTCCTGGAATATTCATCCAAGTTATTATGTATGTCAATAGTTCATCCTTTTTCATTGTTAAGTAGTATTCCATGGTCTATATGAACCACAGTTTATTTAATCATTTACCTGATAAAGGACATCTAGGTTGTTTCCAGCTTTTAACTATTACAGAACACTGCTATGAACAACTTACAGGTTTTCATTTCTTTGCCAAGAGTGCAGTTGCTAGATCATATGGTAATTGTGCTAGTTAGTCTTATAAGAAAATGCCACTGTTTTCAGAGTAGCTATACTATTTTATATTCCCACCAACAATGTAGGAGTGATCCATATTCTTTTCATCCTTGCCAGCACCTGGTTTTGTCATTATTTTTATTCTAGTCATTCTGATTGGTGCACAGTGATATCTCATCATGGTCTTAATTTGAATTTCCCAAATGGCAAGTGATGACAAACATCTTCTCATATACTTACTTGCCAATTATATGACCTCTTCAGTAAAATGTTTCTTCACAGCTTTTGTCCATTTTTGTTCCTCTTGTTGTATTTTAGTGTTGAGTTTTGAGAATTCTATGATGTGAGCTGTAGTTTTTTACAGATGTTCTTTACCAAATTGGGGTTATTTCCCTTTATTCCTAACTTGCTGAGAGCCAGATTTTTCATGCTGTTTTTGTTTTATTTTGTTTTGTTTTAGAATTAATTGGTGTTGGATTTTGTCAAGTGATTTTTCTATAGGAATTGATATGATCACACACTTTTTTTCCCTTAACCTATTGACATACCATTGATTGATTTGGAACGTTGAACCAAACTTCCTTTCCTGGAATAAGTCCCAATTGGTCATGGTGTATAATTTCTTTATACACTATTGGATTTCAGTTTGCTTAGATTTTGTTAAGGACTTTAATGTCTAAGTTTATGAACAATATTGGTATAAATTTCTTTTTTCTTTCTTTTTTTAAATTATTGTCTTGGTCAGGTTTTAATGTCAGGGTAATACTAGTCTCATAAAAGGAGTTGGAAAGTATTTCTACTTCTTCTGTTTTCTGGAAGGGATTATATAAAATTGGTATTAATTCTTCTTTAGATATTTTGTTAGAATTCTGCTGTGAAAACATCTGGGCCTGGAGACTTACTTTTCAGGAGCTTTTAAATTATGAATTCAATTTCTGTAATGTTTATAGCAATTCAAATTATCTATTTTATCTTGGTTGAGATTTAGTAGTTTGTGCTGTTCAAGAAATTGATCCATTTATTTAAGTTGTCAAATTTATAAACATAAAGTTGTTTTTAGTAGTCCTTTATTAACTTTTTAATAGTTAAAAGATATGGAATGATATCTGTTATTTTATTTCTGATTTTGGTAATTTGTGTCTTTTTTTTTATTTTGGTCAGTCTTGCTAGAATTTTGTAAATTTTATTGATTTTTTTTCAAAGATTCAGCTTTTGGTTTCATTGATTTTCTTTATTGTTTTTCTATTCCATTGACTTTTGCTTATATTTTAATTATTATCTTCCTTCTGCTTGCTTTGGGTTTATTTTCATCTCCTTTCCTAGTTCCTTGGGGTAAAAACTTAAAATATTGATTTGAGAACTTTCCTGATTTGTATTGTAAGCCTCTAGTGTTAGAAATTTCCTTCTCAGGACTCCTTTAGCTGCATCCCACATATATTGATATGTTATATTTTCATTTCACTCAGCTCTATGTATTTATTTCCTTTGAGAATTTCTCTCTGACCCATAAATTATTTAGAAGTATATCATTTAATTCTTATGTGTTTAGGTATTTTCCTGTTGTTTTTCAATTATTGATTTTTAGTTTGATTCCATTATGGGCAGAGAAAAGAATCTGTATGATTTCAATTCTTTTAAATTTGTTGAGGTATTACTATTGTTGCTGTTGTTATTGTTATTACTGTCTACGATATGGTCTATCTTGTGAATGTCCCATGTTGCCTGAAAAAGAAAAATGTGTATTCTGCTATTTTGTGGAATGTTCTATATATGTCAATTAGATCCTGTTATTTGATTGAGTTTCTCATATATTCTATATTCTTGATGATTTTCACTTTAGTAGTTCTGTCAATACCTAAAAAGGGGTAGTAAAGCATTTTGAATCAGAAAATCTAGGCTAGTTGTTAATCTGTTCACATACTAGTTCATGAATTCAGCAAGCAAAGGACTTTGAGGACTAAATATTTTTTAGTATTTTATGAGAAATAAACATTAACAATTACTAAAATAGTCTCTGCTTTTTTTTAATTTCCAAGAAATCTAAAAGTGAATGGGATGATCAAAACCTAGAAACTTTTTTTTTAAAAGATTTTATTTATTTATTTGAGAGAGAGAATGAGATAGAGAGAGAGAGCATGAGAGGGGGGAGGGTCAGAGAGAGAGGCAGACTCCCTGCTGAGCAGGGAGCCCGATGTGGGACTCGATCCTGGGACTCCAGGATCATGACCTGAGCCGAAGGCAGTCGCTTAACCAACTGAGCCACCCAGGCGCCCTAGAAACTATTTTTCAACCTGAAAAAAGACTTCTTCATAAAATCTTAGACTGAAGAGACCATTCATATTTTGTGAAACATGTAACAGTTTCACATCTAACAAACAGTTCTCCTTAACTGAATTTACTTTTTAAAAGAATTCATGTTGGTTTTTTTCCTATTTCTAAGATCATTTCAGGTTGTGGCAAGAATTAGTCTTGACTTACATGAACTGTGAATAATGCAAAATCTCTACAGTTGCATACCATCCATAAAATGTGGGTACTGTGTATTAAAAACCTGATTAGGTGAAAAGAATACCACTTTGGAATTAAAAAGGACTGAGTTGATGAAAGAACCCTCAAGCTGTGAAAGTATGAGTTCTGAGGTGGAAAAAAAGGTAATTTCCTACATTATAGTAGATTGGCATAATAAGAAGAGTAATAAGAAAAACATTAAAATGACCTGAAAAGAAATACATATTCTAAAGAAGAAATGAAATTTAAACTCATAGCGTGTGACTCAATAGCAACAATAGAAACCAGATGACAATAGTATATTATCTTCAAAGTACTAAGAGAAAAATAAATGCCAATATATAATTTTATATCAACCTAAACTATCATTTAAAGATAAGGACAAAGTGAAGAGGCTTTGAAACTAATAAAAACCGAGCTTACTACTCACAGGTTGTTACTGAGTGATCAACTAAGGGATGTAATTACATCAGAAAAAAATTGGACTATGGGGATGCAAGAATCAAAGAGACAGGTAGCATGTTGGTATATCCATGAATGATTAACTATAAACATGATAAAAAATGACTAATTTTGAGATGTTTGAAAGGGATATAGAACCACAAAAAGATCACAGCATGAAAGATTGGCAAGCAGGGAGAAAACTGGAATTAAAGCATAAGAATGGTATGTAATTCAGTATGAGGATTAAGATTTCATTAACATTTCAGTTATCTGTTGTTGTGTAGCAATATACCTCAAGTATCAGAGGCTTAAAACAACAATCATTTTATTTGCTCACAGTTCTGTGGGTAGGTTTGTTTTTTTTTCATTCACTTGTCCAGTATCTGTACTGGTATGGCTCAACCACCTGGTGCTGGCTGGACCACTCAACTGGGGTCACATGCTGGGACCTCGATCCCCACTGTAGTGCATTTCCTCAGTTCTCTTCTGCATAATCTCAAGGCTTCTGGCCCTCCATGGGCTTTTCCAAATGGTCTTTGCATGTGGCTTTCCAGCAGGACAGCCAGACTTCTTACATGTAAGCTCAGGGCTCCTGAGAGTATAAAAGTAGAAGCTACCAGACCTTTTAAAATCTTAGATTGTGACCTAACATAGCATCACTTCTGCCATATTCAGTTGGTTAAAGATAAGCCCAGAATCAAGGGATGGGCACTGCATAAGAGCATGAATACTGAGAGGCATAGTTCAATTAAACAGATTATTACAACTTCAGAGTTTATTAGGTCAATTATGTGTGCTAAAAACTTAAGGTAATCAATAAAACAATTAAAATGTTGAAGGACCAAGAAAGCATCCAATATTAGAGAAAAGTGATAGTAATAGGAGAGTACAAAAGCAAAGCAAGGTAAATACAAAACAAAATAAGACAGCAGAAATAAAACCAAATATGTCAGTACTTAGAATACATACAGTGGTTTAAACTAGCTTACTTTTCAAAAGATTTATTTATTTATTTGAGAGAGAGAAAGCGCATGAGCAAGGGGAGGGGCAGAGGGAGAGAGAGAATCCTCAAGCAGACTCTCCACTGAGCACAGAGTCTGATGTGGGGCTAGATCCCAGGATCCTGAGATCATGACCCCGGCTGAAATCAAGAGTTGGATGCTTAATGGACTAAGCCACCCAGGCACCCCTAAACTAGCTTATTAAAGACCAGAGCTTCACTGAGGAAAACGTTTAAAATTCAGTTCTATGTTTTTTGTAAGAAACACACTCAAATCATAAGGACACAGAAAGGTCAAAAGTAAGAGGAAGAAAAAGACAGACAGATATACCAAGCAAATACTAAGCAAAACAAAGGAGATGTAGTTATAGCAACATCAGACAAAAGAGACTTTAATTCAAACTTTAGTTTTAATGATAAAGAGGATTGGTACTTAATGATAGAAATAATTTATCAGAAGAGATAACAATCTTGACTGTACACAATGAACAACATAACCTTAAGAACATTTTTTTTTTAAGATTTTATTTATTTATTTGAGAGAGAGAGAATGAGAGAGAGAGAACACCTGAGAGGGGTAGGGTCAGAGGACGAAGCAGACTCGCTGCCGAGCTGGAAGCCCGATGGGGGACTCGATCCAGGGACTCCAGGATCATGACCTGAGCCGAAGGCAGTCGCTTAACCAACTGAGCCACCCAGGCGCTCTTAAGAACATATTTTTTTAAAAGGAAAATTTGATAAAATATCAGAATCTGTGAAAGAGAAGACAAAAATAAATGACTCAAAAAAGTTAGAAAATGTGAACAATAATATTGAAAGGCTTAATATAAGAGTACATGAGAAATTGCCCCCAACAACTAAAGTTCTGAACACACATAAAGAATTTACAAAACCAAACACTTAGGTGGGCCATAAAGGAAGTCTTAAAAAGTACAAATGTTCACTAGCATATGGACCACATTGACTACAAAGCAATAAAATTAGAAACCAAAACTTAAAAGTAGCCTGAAAACATTAAGGAGGGCACGTGTTGTGATAAACCTGGGTATTATACCCACTGGGTGTTATATGCAACTAATGAATTGGTGAACATTATATCAAAAACTAATGACGAATTACACGTTGGATAATTGAATTTAAATTAAAAAAAAGGAAAAAAAAGTAGCCTGAAAAGAAAAGATTCATGATTAAATTTAAGATGTGTTTAGACCTGAATGATGTTACCGCCTTTTAAAACCTGTGAGATATAGCTAGTGATACTTAAGGAAAATGTACAGTCTTAATTGTCTACATTTTAAAAAAATATTGAAAATAAATGAACTAAGTGTTCAGTCAAAAGTTAGAAAAAAAAAAACCAAAACAGAGTAAACCCCTTTAAATTAGAACTATGTAAAGACTAATAAAGTCTAAGCAAACCTCTGGCCAAACTGATTAAGAAAAAAAGAAGGCACAAAGAAACCATATTAGAAATGAAAGAACTACTATAAAGATTTTTTTAATTTAACTATATTTTTAAAAACTTTATAATAATACATTTTAAAAATTTAGATCAAATAGAGAGTTTTATTTTAAATATAAGTCATCTAAATTGAATCAAGAAGAAAAAAAAAAGTGGAATAGATCTACACCCAGAAGTAATATTTTAAAATATTCAGCAATTTGATATAGGACAAGCAGCAGTAAAACCAAAAGACAACTCATAAGTCCAAACAGACAATTGTTAAAAATAAGTGATAAAGACTTACCATGCATACTAAATTACTATCAATCCAGATCATATCTGTTGAAGAAATTAAATCAGAAGTCAAAAATTTATACACCAAGAAAGTCTCATGTCCAGAAGATTTTACAAACAAGTTTTACCAACACTTTAAGAAGCAAGTAACTCGGGCGCCTGGGTGGCTCAGTTGGTTAAGCGACTGCCTTCAGCTCAGGTCA
>NC_058405.1:58240283-58246671 GCF_002201575.2 Neomonachus schauinslandi | reverse complement strand
TGCTTGTGTTCCCTCTCTCACTGTGTCTCTCTGTCAAATAAATAAATGAAATCTTAAAAAGAAAAAAAGAAGAAAGTAACTCTTTTCTAATACAAAATGTTTCATATAATAAAAAAAGAAGAATCTTTTCCCAAATCAGAAATAGGCAAGAAAGTATAAGAAGGAAGATTTGTGTGTAAGCTTAGATATGAATATGGATGCAAATATCCCAAATAAAAAATTAGCAAACTGAATTCAGCAATGTGTATAAAAAATTAACATGACTAGGGGCTATTCCAGGAATATAAGGATGGTGTAAGTCATGAAATCCTATTAATGTAATTTGCTATATTAATAAATTTTTAAAAATATATAATCTCAATATATGATAGCCAAAATTTAATAAAATTCAATATTTATTAACAATTTTTAAGTAATCAAAAAGAACACTTCAGAAATTAAGGTGAGAAGGGAACTTTTCAACTGATAAAAGGTATTTATCAAAAACGTACTACAAATATCATACCTGATAGTGAAACAGAGAATTTTGTTTCAAGTCAAGAACATGACAAGGATGTTACCATTACTAGTTCCATTCAACTTGGTTCTAGAGATCTTAGCCAGAGATAGAAATGAGAAAGATAAATGAAATGCAAGGGAAAAAATCATTTCCAGAGATTTGGATTGTCTATACAGTATATCCAAGAGAATCTACAAAGAGTTTAGTAAGGTGGTGTGTTACAAGAGCAATATTAAAAATTCAGTGGTATCCTAGTGCACTAGCAATGACCAATTAGAATGTAATTTTTAAAAATTATTCCATTTACAAAAGCAACCTTAGAATACAACTAACACGAGATATATGAAAACATTATAAAGTATTACATAGTAACATAACAGAAGACCTAACTAAATGGGGAAAAAGACTGTGCTCATGGTTGGGAAGACTCAGGATCACACAAATGTCAGTTCTTCCCCCAAATTAATCTACAAATTCAATGGAAATCCAAAAAAATTTTCAGGGGACTTTACCTTGGGCTTTAACAAGCTGAGCCTAAACTTCAAGTAAACAGGGAAGGGCCAAGAATAGCTAAGAAAATTTTGAAAGAAAAAAATACAAGACAGGAGAAAAAATACATAGAAAGATATCTTTCTGGATAGCAATATTTACTATAAAACTAAATAAAGTAAATCAATGTGGCATTGGCAAAGGGACAAAAAAACAGACCAACTAACCAGGAAAAAAAAGATCCAGAAAAAGGGCTTGCAAGTATGGACATTTGGTACATGACAGAAGTGGGATTACAACTCAATGTAATAAGATGTCTATTCAATAAATGATGCAGGAACAATGTGTTACCATATGGAGGGAAAAGGTTAGACCTTCACCTTGTACCATATACAAGCTCAACTCCAGATGGATTAAAGGCTCAAATGTGAAGAGCAAAACTTCAAGACTTGGAAGAGATAATGTAGAAGAATATCTTTATGACCCCAAGGTAGAATGAATTCCTATACATGATTTGAAAAGCACAAATCACAAAGGAAATATAATTAGAGTGTTTTCAAATTTAAAACCTCTGTAAAACAAAAGATATTGAAAGACAGGCCAGGGATTTGGAGAAGATACTCACAATGCATATATTTAACAATGATTCAGTAGTCAAATTATTTGAAGAACTTCTAGAAATCAAGAGAAAAAAGCCAATAACTGTTAAATAACTGTGAATAATATAAAGAGTAAATTCAAGGAAATGAAGACCTGAAAGGCCAATTAATATAAACATTAAAAAATAATATAAAATATAAATACAAACTGGTTAGTAATCAAGGAAATGCAAATTAAAACAAGGAAATATCTTTTCAGGTCCATCAAATTGGCAAGATTCGTGATGATGCCGAGTGTTGGTCAGGATGAGAAAATTCTCATACAATGCTGGTAAGTGGAAATTGATGCAAACACTTTGAGAAATAATTTGATATTATCTGATAAAACAGAAGTTGGGCATACCCTAAGACCTAGCAATTCTACTCTTCAATAGATAGCTTAGAGAAACTTTTGCCCTTGTACTTAAGGAGATATATAATTGGATTTTCATTACATCATGGCTTGCAATAATGAAATATTAAACATAATTTAAATGTTCATCAATTGGAAAATAGATAATTGTGGTATTTGGCTGAGCCATATGAAATTGCTGCTATTCAGCCATTTTGATATGGTTCAATCTAATAAATTTATAAAACTGAATATTATATAGGAGCTAAAATGAATGAGCTAGTAGTGCAATTGCTGGGTCATAAGGTAGGTCTACTTTTAATATCTCGAGGAACCTCCATACTGTTTTCCAGAGTGGCTGTACCAACTTGCATTCCCACCAACAGTGTAAGAGGGTTCCCCTTTCTCTGCATCCTCACCAACACTTGTTGTTCCCTGTCTTGTTAATTTTTGCCATTCTGACTGGTTTAAGGTGGTATTGATTTGTATTTCCCTGGTAGCTAGTGATGTGGAGCATCTTTTCATGTGTCTCTTAGCCATTTTTATGTCTTCTTTGGAGAAGTGTCTGTTCATGTCTTCTTCCCATTTCTTGACTGGATTATTTGTTTTTTGGGTCTTGAGTTTGAGAAGTTCTTTATAGATCTTGGATACCAGCCCTTTATCTGATATGTCATTTGCAAATATCTTCTCCCATTCCGTGAGTTGCCTTTTAGTTTTGTTGACTGTTTCCTTTGCTGTGTAGAAGTTTTTTTTATCTTGATGAAGTCCCAAAAGTTCATTTTTGCTTTTGTTTCCCTTGCTTTAGAGACGTGTCTTGCAAGAAATTGCTGTGGTTGATGTCGAAGAGGTTACTGCCTGTGTTCTCCTCTAGGATTTTGATGGATTCCTATCTCACATTTAGGTCTTTCATCCATTTTGAGTTTATGGTGTAAGAAAATGGTCCAGTTTCATTCTTCTGCATGTGGCTGTCCAATTTTCCCAGCACCATTTATTGAAGAGACTGTCTTTTTTTCCACTGGATAGTCTTTCCTGGTTTGTCGAAGATTAGCTGACCATAGAGTTGAGGGTCCATTTCTGGGCTACTAGGTATTTACCTCAAAGATACAGATGTAGTGAAAAGAAGGGGCACACGCACCCCAATGTTCATCGTAGCAATGTCCACAATAGCCAAACTGTGGAAGGCGCCAAGATGCCCGTCAATAGATGGATGGATAAAGAAGATGTGGTTCATATATACAATGGAATATTACTCAGCCATCAGAAAGGATGAATACCTACCATTTGCATCGACATGGATGGAACTGGAGGGGATTATGCTCAGTGAAATAAGTCAAGCAGAGAAAGACAATTATTATATGGTTTCACTCATATGTGGAATATAAGGAATAGCATGAAGGACCATAGGGGATGGGAGGGAAAACTGAATGGGAAGAATTCAGAGAGGGAGAAAAACCATAAGAGACTCTGGACTCTGGGAAACAAACAGGGTTACAGAAGAGAGGGGAGTGGGGAGATAGGGTAACTGGGTGATGGGCATTAGGGAGAGCACATGATGTGATGAGAACTGGGTGTTATACACAACTAATGAATCATTGAACACTACATCAAAAATTAATGATGTACTATATGTTGGTTAATTGGACATAATAAAATAAATAAATAAATAAATAAATAAATAAAATGAATTAGATCAAAATGATTCACCATGGATAAATCTCAAAAATATTGAGGGGAAAATCCATGCTGTCATATATATGGTATGATCACAAACACACTCAGGCAAAAATCAACTTCTTTAAGACAGAGTATCTACAAATAATAACAACTAGAAGGGTTTTAAAAATTCAGAACTTTTTGATAATGACAGAAGGACTTGTTGAAGACCATATCCTTTTACACTCATATTGAAAGTGGAAGTTCCTCTACAGGAAACCACAGTGCTGTTAGAACCAGAGGATGAAACTTGGGTATCCAAAAATTACAAATGTCCATTGTACCATCCTAGTTTCTTATTTAATTTTAATTTATTTCTTACTTACTAGTGATCCATTACTGATTATTAATCCAAAAAGAAAAGAGTAAATAATTTTATGGAGAAGACAAGTAAATCTCCAGAGCTAGAAAAAAAAATAGATGTTATTAACTGAAAATTTTATTCCAACACTGTCCACTCATTTCTTAGAAAATCCTATGTATATCATATCAATACTAAACTTGTCTTAAGGGAAGATTAAGACTGGCAAATTCACCTCTATTGTTCCCTTTCTTTTCTTTGCTCATGTGGTTAATGATCTATGCATGAAATTTTAAAAGTTATGCTCTAGTTCTTAGTGATGTAAAGGGAAAATGCAAGAGTACTACAAATGTGAATGAATTTTTCTTCATATCTAAAAATCCATTATTTGTTCCTCATCATATATTAAAAAAACTACATTTCTTAGAATAGAGTTCAGGGCCTTCTTGATATTACCTCAATAAAGTAGGTGACATCTCTATTGGTATCAGTTAAAATAGGTTCAGCTACCATGAGCAGAGGATTCATAAGAGAGAGGCTGTTATGGCAACTCTACAATTATCAGAGACCCAGACTCCTTCTAACTTGTTGCTCTGCCATCTTAAACATGTGACTTCTATCTGTGGCCCAAGAGGTTACTCCAGATCTTGCAATCACATCTGCATGCTGGCCAACAAGAAGGAGGAAAATTGGAGGAGGAGGCATATCCCCCTCACCTCTAAGGACACTTTCAGGACACCTATCACTTTACATCTCATTGTCTAGCACTTAGCCATACACCACACATAGCTTCAAGGGCAGCCGGTAAATATAGCTTTTATTCTAGGTGGCCAGAACCCATCTAAATTTGAGGGCTTTTATTACTGAAGAAGAAGAGAACTGATATTGTGGGGACAACCAGTAGCTTCTGTCATACCGTCTTCATCCTTTCCTCTTCTCCTCCAATTGAGGGAATACTAATTTGATTCCAGAACTAATCCTGGGTCATGATTACTCTTGGGCAGAACCACTGTGCAATAAAAGACTTCATGCATGGGTGCATGGATGTAGCCCTTTCTTGGATGATCTGCTCCATTTCTTCCTTGCATATAGCTGAGTTGGTAAACTGATCAAAGCTTGGCCTAAGGAATGACCCAAGCATCTCTATCTCTGGTCCCTTTCTCTTCATTTACAAATGTTTGAGCATTTTCACTGTTTTCATGGCAGCAATTGCTAGTGGCTTGCTTTGGGCATACAGGGGGGTGTGAATCACATACTCCATTCCACTGAACCAGGAAGTCATGCCTTAAGAATTACAGTTTGAGACCAACTAATATTTAAAATAAAATAGATACATTGGTTTTAGTTTTAAAGAAAAAGTACTTGGGATAGAAATCAGAACCTCAAGAAAATACTCAAGTGATAAAAAATGATAGTTAAATTGTTCCATGTAACAGAAGGAACCAAAGGAGCTGGAGGTTGTGAGGTGGGAGAATCAGAAGGGAACCACCTCGATTAGGAATGGAGAGACAAGGAACCCCTGTGACTGTTTGTTGGCTGTGTACTGTGGATATATCTTGTCAGCCTCCTCCTTTTTTTCTCTTCTATGAAATATTTAGAAAACTACATTGTTCACAAGGGTTTGTATGCGTAGACTCATGATCGGGCTCAAAGATGAGTCAATGATAGATGGGAATTTGTATTCTGTCACTTGCAAGTTCAGAAACCCAAGAGAAGTTAACTCAAGGAAGAGAGAGACAGGAAGACTGAAGGAGAAAGTAAGGTGGCTTATCAAACTGGGAAGGCCAGGGATGAATTTGGATTTAGGCATAATAAGGATTGTTTTTTCATTTCCTTCTCTTCACTGCCTCCTCAGCTCTATCTCTCTTCATTTCTACATTTGCATCTGCTTACTTCTGTCTGTTGGTCTCTTTTCCTTTCCACTAAAGACAGGCTTCCTCCATGCAGCTCGAGAAGACATTCACTGACAGCACCAGATTCACATTTTCCCAGCACAGCAACCCCAGCAGAAAAGCAATTGGCTCTTCACATTTGTGTCTCAATCCAGAGGAAAACTCTATTCCTATTGTGTGTCCATTCCTAGATTAATCAGCATACCAAGCTTATAATGAACCATGAGTAGGTCATGTGACCACCCCACAGCCAGAGGGTAATGGGCAGTATGATTGATAGTCCCATCCAGACTGTATGGAATTGGGAAAGCATTCCCCAAGAGAAATGGGTGCTGCAACCAAATGTGCTGTGCAGGCAAAAAAGAGAAGAAAGAAGGAAAGAAAGAAAGAAAGAGAGAGAGAGAAAGAAAGAAAGAAGTTGAGAGAGAGAGAGAGAGGGAAGAAAGAAAGAAAGAAAGAAAGAAAGAAAGAAAGAAAGAAAGAAAGAAAGAAAGAAAGAAAGAA
>NC_058405.1:58051056-58240273 GCF_002201575.2 Neomonachus schauinslandi | reverse complement strand
GAAAGAAAGAAAGAAAGAAAGAAAGAAAGAAAGAAAGAAAGAAAGAAGAAAGAAAGAAAGAAAGAAAGAAGAAAGAAAGAAAGAAAGAAAGAAAGAAAGAAAGAAAGAAAGAAAGAAAAAAAGAAAAGCTCCAATCTACAATACTATATCATGTTTTCCATCTTTAAACTAAGATTTCTAGTTGCATTTTAGATTAAATCACCACTGCAGGACTGAACAATTCATATACTCCAACCACTGTCAAAGTGTTGTGGAGAAATAGAAGTTGACTAGCAAGAAGGTCTAAGAATACCACTTCTGAGGCAGAAGAAAATTATGGAAAGAACTGAGTTTAGCCTGATAGCTTTTATGCCCAGTTCATAACAGAATAGGTTTCTAGATTTCTAGAAATAGGATTACTATGTCAACTTTTGTTCATATTTAATGAACTATCAAAATTCAGGTTGCAATACAAAAAAAGGGGTTCCAATGTATGGTCCCATCAACAATACATTATATATATATATATACACATTTTTAAGGATTTTATTTATTTATTTGAGAGAAAGAGAGAGCAAGAGAGCACAAGCAGGGGGAGCTGCAGAGGGACAGGGAGAAGCAGGCTCCCCGCTGAGCAGGGAGCCCGATGTGGGGCTCGATCCCAGGACCCCGGGAATACGACCTGAGCTTAAGGCAGACGCTTAACCGACAGAGCCACCCAGGCACCCCTCATCAATACATAAAAGTGCCTGTTCCCCACACCTCACCATTAGTCATTAGGGGAATGCAAATTAACCACAATAAGTTACTAGCACATATCTATTAGAATGTCTAAAATTTAAAAGACTGACCGTATTGAGTTTTGGTGAGGATGTGGAGAAACTGGAATTCTCATATATTGCTCATGGGATTGTAAAATGGTTCAGCCACTTTGGAAAAGATTTTAACAACTCTTATTCTTACCATGTGATCCAGCCCTTCCACTCCTAGGAATTTACTTAAGAGAAACGGAATTATATATCTATACAAAAATTTATACACAGATGTTCACAGCAGATCCAAACATCCATTAACAGGTACACAGATAAATTATGTTGTATCCATGCAGGAGAATACTAATGAACAATGAAATTAAGGAATGAACTATTATTGATACATGTAACGACATGGATGAATCTCAAAATCATTATGCTAGTTGAAAGAAGACAGATTAAAAAAAGAGTACATACTGTATAATATTACTTATATAAACATTTAGAAGATATAAATAAACAGAAAGTAGGTCGTTTTTTGGAGAAAGGAACAGTGAGGATGGTGGTGGTAAGATTGCAAATAGGTATGAGGAAACTTTTGGGGGTAACACATGTTCATTATCTTGATTATGGTGATAGTTGCCAGGGTGTGTACACATGTTAAAACTTAGCAAACTGTACACTCTAAATATGTGCAGTTTATTGTTTGTCAATTATACCTCAATAAAGTTGTACATATACATATATACACATATAGACATATATTATACATAGGTATGTATAATATTATACCTCATTAAAGCTGTATATATAGCAATTGATAGATGGATTGATAGATTGAGTGCTTACCATGTGCTAGGCAGGCACTGTTCTGGATGTTGAAAGTTCAGTGGTGTCAAACAAAGTCCCTGCCTTCATGGAACTTTCCTTCTAGCAGAAAGACATTACCCACCTGCTTGGCAAAAAGTAAGTAACTGTATAAATAATAAAGAAATGGGATACCAATATTTTCCTTTATGGTTTTTCTCCTCCAATGAAGAACAACATAAATGAAAATGGCAAAATTCAGCGTAGCAATAAGATACTCATATTTTTCATAATATCAGAAACAGACTGCTATTTTGATTGTTAAGGTACTCAAGTAAAAACTATTAACCAAAGGTTAAGTACTCCTTCCCCACCAAAAAATCTGGTTACCTAAACTTACTTCTAAATACCTTCTGGGCTAAAGAGGACATGAGAATTGAAAGTATACTCTTCAGAAATGATAAAAATGCGAACATCCTGTGGGTTGTAGTCAAAATAACACTCAGAAGAGAACTTATCGCCTTAAGCACATGTGTTTAGAACACAAATTTTCTAAGCACTGACTCAAGAAGCTAGAAAAAGAACAACATAAATTCAAGGAACGTTGAAAGAACAGATCAATAAAAATAAAAGCAAAAAATAATAAAACAGGAAGAAAAGTAGACTGGATTAACAATGCCAAAAGCTGATTATTTGAAGAGAGCAATAAAACAGACAAACGTATGAGAAGTCTAATAAAAAGAAAGTTGAGAGAGAAACAGAGCGAGAAAGAGAAAACTTGGTAGATATGAGATTCAAACATGCCTTGACTTGAAACCCAGTTCATCTTGAGCAAGTTACTTGACCTCTTTAAGCTTAAGTTTCTCATTCACAAAATGAGGACAGTAACACGGTGCTTATTTCATGGGGTTGTTGTAAGGATTAAATTAGGTCATCTACAAAGGTTCAGCACAGGGCCTTACACATGATATGCATACAGTAAATATTATGACTATGATTGTGATTAATTGTGCCTCGTACTTGGTACATTGACAGTACTCAATAAATGCTAGTTCCTTTTCTCCTTGTTGCCATAGTTCCACACATCAAATCATTTCCCATCATTCATGTCTTATCACTAATTTATTTCTAAAGTCAAATCAGCTCAGGGCAAATGAGATATGCTAAGACAGTAGCTTGGGGGGCAATGCTGAAAACATCAATGTTTGTCTGAAAATAATTTTGACACAAGATTCCATACTCTTCGTGTGAACAACAGAGAAATGCATGGCTCAGAGGTGTTGGCTTTCCGGCATTATTGCCAAAACACAATTCTCCCTCGCAGGATGTATGCAGACAGGGATCCCCTGTATCCTCCAAGGCGGGCTGGAAAGAGTGTCCCTGGTATGAGAATAATAAATCACCTTCAAGTCCCAAGCACTGAAGACAAAATAGGGAACCAGTGAGCTTTCTGAGGATTGTCTATTTGGGGCAGGGATCTCTCTGAGCTTATAGGGAGTTGAGGGAGACACATCTGAACCATGAGCTAGTTTGAGTTGCCCCACATGGAACAGGAAAAGGAGGAGCTGAGGCCATAGGAACCAGGAAGACTGGTTAAACTAGGACCTGGACATTCTGATGCATGAAGTAGGAGGAAGTCCTGGGTCACAGATGGAGATGACAAGTGGTGGAAGGGTTGAAAACAAGGGTTTGTGGAGAGACAAAAAGGACACTGAAGCCCAGAGCTGAGCCAGAGAAGAGCTACTGTCAATCCTAATCATAGAGAAGTCCAAAAGAAAGCCCTGTCAAAGCCTGTGGAAAGAGACTGGAATTGAAGTGACTTGAGGTAAGAGATGAGTATAAGAGAACCTCAAGTATAGCCACAGTCGGGCAGCATCTTGTCACCTCTTCCTGGCTTCTTGATGGTGTATGTCCTGCCTATCTTGCAGCCCTGCTGTAAACTATTGACTAATAATTGATTCCTAATTTGCCTAAAGTCTTACTCTTTATTTTTTTCCTTCTATATGCTGCTTGGGAAGTCCTCTGGGAATAGGATTGATAGCCATTTGGGTGGTGATGTTGGGACAAGGGTTCAGTACATGGACCATATACCAGGCTAGGTGGTTCTAGGGAACAGGGTGAGAAATTTTCTACAGCCCTCCCTCCTAATTTTAATTTTAGGAACCCCGAAAGGTGGCCTTACCTCAACTCATGACACAGGCAATTATTTAAATGTACAAAAAGAGTTAGAAATTTCATTTTGTTCCTCATTGCACTGTGATATATATGACTTCATCAGTCCAGACTATACTACTAAGCTTTAGAAACATTACACCAAGCCTTGCAAAAATGAGACAATGAGCTGGTTTTCAAGTGTTCTCTAGTGACTTGGGTCTGAGACATGAAACCCTGGCTAGGAACTAGCACACCAGATAGGAATCTCAGAAGGGGGCAGGATTAAATAGAACCAGTTCTAAAGAGTAGAGTCTCAACAAAGTTTCTTCTAGGTGGGACTCTTAAACTTTCTCACTGACCCATGCTTTGTATTTTCACTGGTTGGGACAGCATTCTTGACCCAGAGCAAATCTAAGATCCTGATTCTTGAATGGCTTGGCAGCGAGACAGTCCCAGGATTTCCCTCCAGGTTGCAGATATGCTACAATATTTTCTCAGACCAACATTGGTTCAGGCTGGAGGGGTAACATCAGTTTTGAATTCCTGTTGTTGCAGAGAAGTCAGAGGCCTTGTCTGACCTTTGACTAGTCTTCAATACAGTCTGTCCCCTCAAAGCAATTTGGGTGAAGAGCCAATTACACAGGAAGGCTATAAATGACCAGGTCTGCTCCAGAAGTTATAAGAACACTCCCAGGTGAGGGTGTGAGGAATAACACTTCACTGAAGGAACAGGGAGAAGATGTCAAGGCTATAATATGGCTTTGGGATTGATGGCCTACTCTATCTACACTGGGGTCAAGGCCGTATCCCTATCTGTAGTGGGAGGTAGGTCCTACTGTCAGTCATCAGGGGAGTGGCTGGATCTATCAGACCACACAACAAACCGGCAGATGACTTGGAACAGAGTTTCATCACTTCCATGCTGGCTTCCAGGAAGAAGCAAATGGTTCCTCCTTCAAAGCTCTGACCCAAGGGTGGATAGAAGAAACCTTGTTCTCAGTTTCCCATACCCCAGCTGAGACAAAGTAAATCCTGCTGAAGACTCCACTGATGTTAAGAGAGAACAAGAGAGAGGCTATATAAAGTATTGGCTTTCTCCCTCCTTTCTTCTCTCCTCTCCATCCCAAAATCACTGCTCAAATTCCAGCTTGCATTGTCTCTTGTCTGGACTCCTGCAGCCACTTCTCCATTTGTTTCTTTACATCCTTCTGTCCCCCCATGCCATCCTGGTGACTGTATCTGATCTCTGTTTAAAATTCATCAATGTCCTCAAGGAACTGCCTTTCTAGATTCATCTCCAGCCTCATCTTCCCGCATGTTTTCAGGGCATTTCCCCACTATAGCTTGGGAGGTCCAGGAGAGCAAGGTTATCGCCTTCAGTGAAGTTGCCCCATTAACTATGGTAATACAGAGCATACAGCACGTGAGCCATAGAGAGTTGTTGGTTCTATTTCCTTTGATTACTGTCATGGTTGGCATAGTCCTGGCTTCCTGTGCTGATGCGCTGGCAGAACCAGCCACATAAAGGATAATTAACAGTAGGAAAAAAGGCTCTTCTTCAGTTTTACTCTGCAGGCCTAGATTTTTTTTTAATATCGTTTTGTTTTTAAGAATATGCAGTTTCTTGGGAGAATTAAGTGTGCCAAAGAAATTGAAATTTCTTTTTATTTTATTTTATTTTATTTATTTATTTATTTTTTAAAGATTTTATTTATTTATTTGACAGAGAGAGGCACAGCGAGAGAGGGAACACAAGGAGGGGGAGTGGGAGAGGGAGAAGCAGGCTTCCCGCCGAGCAGGGAGCCCGACGCGGGGCTCGATCCCAGGACCCTGGATCATGACCTGAGCCGAAGGCAGACGCTTAACGACTGAGCCACCCAGGCGCCCCGAAATTGAAATTTCTTAAATGTAGGCTAAAGGGAAGCTACTTCTTATTCTTATCACAAAGTGAAAATTGTGCCAATTGTATTTTCTTGGTGACTGGAAAATGTCTCTAATAAAACTCATGTTTTTCTGAAAGTTTTTTCTTCAACAGGATGATTATGTCCCACTGGGCTCAACAGTATTGTTGATTATAACAATAAGATACCCAAAGGAAAAAAAAAAAAAGTCACAAAAATTTTCAGATCAGGAAATGCTTAAAATGTTTCCAAAAAATGTTTACCAGGAAATGTTATTCCAGAATCAAAACATTTCCTGCATGATGATTATACTATGGAGAAAAATCATGGGATGTGATGCGAGTTATGGGGTCTTATAAAAAAGAATTTTTAAGATGGGATATATTTTTTTAAAAGAATTCATTATAAGTAACATGAGAGAAGTGAGAATTGCCCAGAATCATACTTTCCAAAAAGTTTATTATTTACGTAAAAATTTAAGCCTTATACCTTATAGAAAAATACAACAAATAAAGTGGGAATTCACCAATCTCTCATCAGTCAGAAATGACCACTCTTAATACTTCAATGAACTTAATTCCAGGCAAGTCTCGGTGTAAATACATGCGCTTATGTCAATCTTATGTAAATAGTTTTAACAATGTGTACTATATCAGCAACATATCATAGATAGCTTTCTCTGTCAATAAGTCTAGATCGGCAGTATTAATGTTCATAACTGTGCCTGTGTATCACATGTATCCACGGGGATGTTCCAAGTTTGAGTAGCAGCTCTCTAAACATCAAGTCCTCATGTGATATATGAAAAAAGCTGGGGTCGGAGGGATGGGGGAGAAGGGGGCACCTGAGGGGGTGGAGGGGTCTTTCTTGGAAGTGATCTTCCTCATAGGTGTCTACAGTCAGGACCAGTCATATGCCCACCTTAAACACTGCCAAATGAGAATGAATTAATAAGATAGGGTCAGTCAAGCTAGGATTTCTTCTCTGTGACTGACTGCATTACTACCTAAACAAAAACAGGGTTCTGAGCAAGAAAAAGGAGATGAAACACAAGAAGCAAGTTTAAATCCATGAATTCACAATGATACCAACAAACAAACTCATTCGGTCACCATTGGAGCACGCTAGGGAAACAACTCATTGTTTTGAAAACTGGCAAATTAAGAGAAAGAATCATGTTTGTCCTATATCACCGGGAAATCAAATCATTGAGGAAAGTATTTCCCCTCTATAGACATATTCCAGCTAATAAATGAAGAAGAAATGATAGAGTTAGGATTTCACCATTTAAAACATCTACTGAGGGGTGCCTGGGTAGCTCAGTCGTTGAGCGTCTGCCTTCGACTCAGGTCATGATCCTGGGGTCCTGGAATTGAGCCCCGCGTCGGGCTCCCTGCTCAGCGGGAAGCCTGCTTCTCCCTCTCCCACTCCCCCTGCTTGTGTTCCCTCTCTCGCTGTGTCTCTCTCTGTCAAATAAATAAATAAAATCTTTTAAAAAAATAAGAAAATAAAAAATAAAACATCTACTGAATTACATTAGTATCTAATTCAGTATATCATATTCAGTATAGCATGGATATAGGCATTGAGTATCAACAACTTTTAACATTGCAGAAACAATCCAACATTATATCCCTCTCAATGGAAGGACACAACACCATCTAAGAAGTCATCTTGCCAAAAAGTAAAAAGTAAAACCTGAATATAATCAAGGTTCTAGGTTACTAATTCATGGGAAATATGGAGACTGCCTTCAGGAAATTCCAGATTTTGGAAGATCTAGAGGACAAAGAACCTGATGTCTCCAACAAATACATTGCAAGGAAACAAAAGGTGCTGGAGAGTTAAAAGAAACTTAAAAGACATATCAACCAATTGCAACATGTATACTTTGAGTCCCAAGTCACTCAAACTTTAAAAAAAAACATGGTACTTGTAAGATAAACTGAACTCTGAAAGGATCTTTCATGATCAAGGAATTAGTGTTATTTTTTGAAAATATCATAATAGTATTTTGGTTGTTTTTCAAAAGAGACTCCTTATCTTTAGGAAACATCCACTGAAATACTTACAGATGAAATGATAAGATGCTTCAAAATAATACGGTGGTGGAGAGAAGTACTGATAAGACAAGTTTGGCTGTGAATTGCTAATTGATGAAGCTGAATGATAGGTGCATGGGGACACACTAATCATTCTGTCTATTTTTGTATATGTTTGAAATTTCCCCTAATAAAAAGTAAAAAAGAAAAAGAGAGAAAGAAAGAAAGAGAGAGGAAGAAAGAGAGAGAAAGAGAGGGTAGCTTTTAGGTGGACAATCAATAGTATTTGCCATACTTTATCTAACTAGTTTGTTGTTGCTTTCTACTTTTCCCACTTATAAAAATGCTATACACCTTTCTGCATATATCTTTTCATACTAATAAATTCCTAAAGGCAGGATTATTGAGTCAAAGGACAAATTTAATACCTAAAGTCAAAGCCTTCCAAAGGGCTCTACCAAACTACACTTTCGAGATTTTAGAATTATTTAAATAAAGTCAGTGAGAATTTTATTAAGACAATGTTACACTTATAAATTAATTTTAGGAAAATTGGCATCCTTATATTATCGCGTCTTCCTATCTACAAATAGCATGTTTCTCCATTTTGCCTTCCTTTGTCTCAGTAGTTTTATAGTTTTCTTCATACTGATTTTTGTGTATTGATTTTGTAGCTGGCTGCATCACTAAACTCTATTATTTCTAAAAGTTTTTCAGTGTATTTTCTTGGGTTTTTGAGGTATACATAGGTCATGCCAAAAGTGGGAAAAACTAAAGTGGTGTTTGACAAGGAAATCCAGAAAAACCCAAATCCTGTTCTTGACCTTCTTTTTTCTAAAGTCCCCAAGAAAAATAAATACACATGCACGCGCACGCACACACACACACACACACACACACCCCTAAAATGAACAAACAAAAATCAAACCAAACCAAACGAAAACAATGGAGCAAGGCAAGTGATCACTATTATCTGATGATTTGCCCTGGACTCTAATGTTAAACTCAGCAAATTGGGCCATACCAGTACACTATATATGCCTACATGGTTTAGAACAAAAGCAGGCCATGAAATCTTCCCTGTTTATTTCTACCTTAGAATCCCATCCTCAGTTGTGGCTCTTGCCCCTGCAATGCCAGGAGAAAGCTGTGCAAGAACAAAAAAGTATTTGCTCCAAAGCTTGGGGCAGTTAGACTACATCACTGAGCTTGTCTTGCCTTTCAGGCACAAGGAATGAAAAGCCACAAGTGGAGTTAATATGTTGGCTATCTCCCAAGAGGGGGGCTCTGACATTGTTTCCTCAAGCCCTATTAAAAGAGTCACAAGAGCCCTTCCCAGTACCTCCACTGGACAATGTGCTACCATGGCACAGAACAGCTCCATTCTCTTGAGAGGGTACCTGTAAAATGCCTTTGAACTTGATCAGTCCAAAATTGGAATGGAGCTAGGAGGTAGGGGAAAGGAGCCGTGTGTATCCCTTAGCCAACAAATCTAATTGCATAGTTTATAAATAATGATATATTTTCTGCATCCTTTTTAGTCTTCATATTCCTTGCTTTGTTTCCTTATCTAAGTGCATTAGCTAGTACTTCCAGAATAGCATTAGAGTATTAAGTATGTATTTATTCCAATATTTAATGGATATGCTGTTAGAATTTCACTGTTAAACATGAAGCTAGCTTCCAGTGCATATATATAGCCATTTATTAAATTTTTTTTACCAAAAATGAATATTGAATATTGAGTTTTATCAATATTCAATATGTTCCCAGCATCAATTAAAATGTTTCTATTTCTTTGACTTATTATTATTATGGAGAAGTATATTAATGTTTTCTCAAAATTAATCAAAATTTTCTCAAAATCATCTTCTCTTCTCTAAGCCCATCCTACTGTTGCATTGAGTTCAAGGACTCTTAATGTCCTACCTGGGCTGATTGGATAGAGTCTTAACATGATCTCCCTGGCTCCAGGCTCACCATCCTCCCCACCACACAACAGGGGGCCTCCTCAACACAAGGGCATTATGTCATTCTCTTGCTTAAAATCTGTTGTTGGATCCGGTGATATATCTTGCTGTTGCATTGCCAAGGCCTTTTATTATTTGGCCAATTTGCTTTCTACTTCATGTGGAAAGAGGCCACACGGTCAAATGGAAAGCGCTCCAGATTGGAATCAGAGATAGATTTGAGTCCTAGCCCCGCGCTTACAGTTATGTGACCTTAGGCAAGTTAGTTCAGTCTCTACTATTTCATCTGAAAAACAGGGCCAGAATTAAGTTGCAGTTTATGGTAGGGACTAATTAAGACAATGTACTATAAAGAGTGCAACCCAAGAAAGCACTCAAGAAATTATTGCTACTTTAGTCTATCCCCTCCACATATCTTTTGTTCTGCCTTGCTGAGCAGCTTACAATTCTTGAACACATCATACTCTTTCTTTCTCTACTTGGGATGCTTCCCTTCCCTAGCACCCCCATCCCTAATGTTTGTTCTCTTAGCTAACTTGTGCACATCCTTAAAACTTAAAGCCAAAGTTTTTTTTCTTTGGGGAAGCCTTTCTTGACCTCCTTCTGGTAGTTTGTTGTTCTCTCATTATTGCCACAGTAACATGTACACGTATCTTATCTTCATTGCTTTGTATCCTAGCACCCTGCTGGGATACACCATGCCATATAGCACGGTAAAGAGGAAGGGTCTGCAAAGCCACAGCAGAACTGACATCTCTCTAAAACACAGAGAGCTGGGCAGTGCTGCCTTTGTGTCTTCTCCAGCGGAGTGGCCCGGGCACTTTTTCTCTCCCACACAACTGGGAGTAGCCAGGACCCCAGGAGGGTCTCCTGTCCTCACTCAGGAGTGGCAAAAGAGGAGGATGCTACATGGTGTCTACAGAATTATACTAGAATACTCCATCTTCCCAGCCCCTATGGACTTTAAGGAGGGCTAATATTCCTACAAGGTTGCCCTTAGATGATGGAGTCAGAAAGTTATTCTTTTTTATTGCAACCTTGCTGTGATCTGTAGGGATAGAGGTTATGATAGCAATGACATTATCTGGAATACTTTATTTTTTTTTTTTTTTTTTTTTTTTTTAAAGATTTTATTTATTTATTTGAGAGAGAGAGAATGAGAGAGAGCACATGAGAGGGGGGAGGGTCAGAGGGAGAAGCAGACTCCCCGCCGAGCAGGGAGCCCGATGCGGGACTCGATCCAGGGACTCCAGGATCATGACCTGAGCCGAAGGCAGTCGCTTAACCAACTGAGCCACCCAGGCGCCCTCTGGAATACTTTAAAAGAAATGATAAATGATGAAATAATAGACCAAAAGAAAAAAAAAAGCACAAAAAATATCTACCTCGTATAGAGGCTATCACTTCTCTTCTGACCAAGGAATGTGTTGTGTTTAATGGTCTTCTTCCCCCTTCCCCTTCCCCTTCCCCTCCTTCTTTTCTCTAGAACAGCTCCCCTCATTCAGACTCCTTGCCCCCAAACAGTCCTTTTCAACCTTCAGCTTCTGGCCAGTTAGTTTTCCCAGAGTTTGGTCAGCTGATTCAATCCAAGTCTTTGCTTTATCTTAGTGTTTGCAGTATATTATTATCTTAAACATAGTGAGGGAAAGTGGGGGCAGGCGCATGGGACCTCTCTGTACTATTTTTGCAACTTCATGTGAATCTATAATTATTTTAAAGTAAAAGGTTAAAAAAGAATTTCTTCCTCTTAGGGTTCTATGAGAAATCCCTCACCTTCCCATCTTGTGCAATGGCATTGTTGTTATCATTCATTTGATGGATAATGAGAGTCTGCTATTTGTCCTATGAATGGGATGATGCATTGGAAAGAGCACTGAAACTATGAATCCAAAGACTTGAGACAAATTACTTCATAATCTGGGCATCTATAAAATGAGGATTTATACTTAAACTCTCAGTTCTATGATAATGCAAAGAAACAATATACAAATTACCAGGATTTGTTAAATAAACATCTCATGCTAAAAGTGGTTAAAGAATAAACATTTACTTATTGCATAGTATAACAAAGATAAAATTTTCAATGTTAAATACATTTCAAGATTATTATACTTAAAATGTTGTATAAATCCAAATTATTGTATTTAAAATATTATAGAGTCAAAACATGTAGTGAACTCAGATGCTTCCTACAGAACTGATGGTACTCTAGAGAAATGGTCTCTAAACATTTTTGGTCATGTACTTTGATTACAAAAAAGATGCACTATTGTCAATATACATATTAAATATTAGTAAAGTTTGATTTGTTTTTTTTTTTTTTAAAGATTTTATTTATTTGAGAGAGAGAGAATGAGAGAGAGCGCATGAGAGGGGGGAGGTCAGAGGGAGAAGCAGACTCCCCGCTGAGCAGGGAGCCGGATTCGGGACTCAATCCTGGGACTCCAGGATCACGACCTGAGCCGAAGGCAGTCGCTTAACCAACTGAGCCACCCAGGCACCCTGATTTCTTAATTTAGATAAAAATAGAGATATTCTATAAGCTTCTTCCCAACTGCTCTAGAGGTTAGATTTGTTACAGGAAATTTCCTCTTCTATATTTTGGGACTATACCTGTTGAATCCTCTGTTCTGATCATTCTTGCTATAATCACATCTTAACAAAAGTTCTCCATTAGCAATAGGATTTATGGTGGAAACTGGAGAAAGTCTATGCTAGGTCTTATTGTTTTTTATCATTTAGAAATCATCTAAGTACCTTTCAGAAGTCCTAAGGGAACTTCAGGACCTTTAAAAAGTATTTTAAAAGATATATATATATATATATATATTTTTTTTTTTTTTTAAAGATTTGATTTATTTATTTGACAGAGAGAGACACAGCGAGAGAGGGAACACAAGCAGGGCGCGTGGGAGAGGGAGAAGCAGGCTTCCCGCAGAACAGGGAACCTGATGCAGGGCTCAATCCCAGGACCCTGGGATCATGACCTGAGCCAAAGGCAGACACTTAATGACTGAGCCACCCAGGCGCCCCAAAAGGTATATTTAAGGTATTAAAGTTATTTTAAAAATACCTAAATCTTAAAATACTAATTTGTAAAGGAGTATTATACTTTTAGAGAAAGAATTACTATAGAAGTTGATTTGTAAATTATGCATTACATTCTGTATGAAAGTGGTTTTCTATAACTTTGCTCTTTAAATTGTGACTCTTAAAATGCCTTAAATACAAAATAGTCTGGATAAAGGAAAAAGGTGGCAGGAGAACTCGAGTGTTTGAATTAGAAACAGTTCCTGTCTAATGAACCGACTCTAAACTTGTTTAATGATGGATTTTAGCTTTGGTGGTGGTGATCAGAGGAAAAGCCTTTTCCTGAACAGAAAAATTAAGTCAGTGGATTTTTTATGCAGACTCAGTATTATGCAGCTTTACCACAAGGAGAGGAAGGAGACAGCTGATCAGGGTATAAGAAAAGGTGACTTAAAGCCTTTTTGGATTAGGCATCAACCGGTCTTAAGAGGTTGGTTTATCCAGACAGTCAAGCCCAGGAGAATTGGCACAAACAATCCAAAATGAGAGTAAACCAACCATGGATTAATGCTTATGTTTAGGTCTCTTAATGAAGTATGGAAGCATATTTGAGGAGCTAAAGGGCATGTAATCAGTGTAATTTGATTCCACCTTTATTAAGCATTTTATGGTACAGAAATAAGGCATGATCTGTGCTCTCAAGAGTTTCACAATCTAGTGAGATATAAAAATCACAAATAGTAAAAGGAAGGTATGTTTAGTAATAACCCCACCTTATCTCACTACCTTCCTTAGTCTGACCATCTTCTCCCTTAGATACTTTCAAAGGAGTTCCCTCTAATTAAACTTTTCAAATAAAAAACCCAAGCTGTCCTTTCAATTACGTTTACGTTACTTTTTATATTAAAAGGCCAAAGGGTAACTGTTTTAGGGGAAAAGCTTGTCTTAGGCAATGCCATGCATGTAAGACTCCTGCCCTGCTTATAACCTACAAAGTCAAGTAAATGCAAGCCTCTTTCTGGGTTTTAATGGACTATCCTGTGATAATAGACATAAATGTCTGCCAACTACAGCAACTGTAATAAAAACACCTAGACATTCTGGAAGGATGTTTTCCCAATGAATGACAAAGGCCAGACCAAACAACACCGACATGGTCCCTGTGGGTTGTCATCTCAGTCTATCTGGCGGTGCTACTTTTTGGCAAGTCACTTAAACGTTGAACCTGTGTCCTCATTTAAAAACCAATGTAAAAGCATTCAGCTTACCTCATAGGAACAGCTAGTAACAGTAGTTGTGAAGCATTTTACCAAAACCCACTCAGGTCAACGTTAAGTGTAGTGAAGTGGAATAAATTATTGCACATTATAAAGCCGTAGTGCATTTTACTAAAACCTACCAAGGCCAACAGAAGTGCAGTGTAATACAAAAAATTATTAAATTAGTAAAGGGATAGTGCGGTTGTTCCAAAAGACCTTGGTCCCAAGGTAACTCAGGACAAATCACTCATTATTTCAGCATTCGTATTAGGAGCGTATAGGACTTCGGCCCCACAGCAGTGAGGTGAAAAGCAGGGGGAAACCGTGTGAAGACCGGATTTGAGCTTCCTGATGGAGGGACCACCACAAGAATAAGCAGAGACAGGCGAGGGGACACGGACCGCAGAAAAGGTTGCCCACAGCACCATACACTCGCCTCACCCTTCCGAGTCAGGCATCTCCAAATTCTCAAGCCTCTGGGGCCCAGAATCCTGGAGAAAGTGGGGGTGTCCCACAGGACGGAGATGGGCCCAGCGGGCGAGGCGGGGCGCAGTCCTGGGGTTCGCTCCGAGAAGAGGGGGAGTCGGCGGGCAAGGGGCGGGGGCGGCAGTGGGCAGCCGGGCGAGAGGAGGAGGGGCGAGGCGCCGTCGCCGGCCCCCTCCCCTCGAGTGCGCTCCCCTCCCTTCCCATCCCCGGCCTGGCACCCGAGCGCAACCCGCTGAGACCGGGCGGCTTCAGGGGGAGGCGCCAACTCGTCGCTGCGCCGGGCCCCCGACCGAGCAGTAACGGCGACCTAGAGGGCGGAGCGGATGCGGCTCGGGCCTGCGCTGAGGTAAGGGTACAGGATGGCGTAGGAAGTCAGGAGGGGACGCCGGACTCGAAGCCGGCCACTCTCAGATTCCCCCCCCAACGGGCCATTTCTCCCCGCCCTCTCAGTCCGAGCTCCGGGACGCAGCGACGGCTGACGAGCAGCCCCCGGGGGTTACACCCCCGCCCCGGCCTAGGGCCGAGGCGTCGCCGCGCGTGCGCAAACCCGCTGGCGGGGGCTGGGCGCGCGACTCTGGGATTGTTTCCCCCCTCCCCCAAGGCCGCGGGCCCAGGCGGCGCTGCGCGTGCGCGAGCCTCCTGGCGGATGTGGTGCGTTGGACGAGGGTCGCGGCTCGCCTCGACACCCCGGAGGCTTCCGCGCCTCCCGCATGCGAGGCAGGGCGTCGCCCCGGGTTGCGGGGGTGGCGCCTGCCTCAGAGTTACTCTTTCTGTCTCCATTCTATGCTCCGCGTAGGCTGCTGCTGTTTTCATTTCGGCCGCCTCGACCCGAGGCTGGTGTCCTGAAAACCCACTCACCTAGCTCCCGGCCCCGAACCTGCTCGCTAGCTCAGTATGATGACATCGACCTTGGGTCCTGCTGTCGAGGGACAGCACAGAAAGTTTGGCTAAGCTAGGTGAAGCTGCTGTGGAGGGATGGGAGGAATCGCCGTAAACCTTTAAGCAGGAGGTATTGCTCTGCTCAGTCCCGGAAATGGAGGTTTTCAGACGCTGAAAACTTTCCAAGTGCTCCGCCTTGGCTTGCGTTGTAAGGCGAGTTCAGAGCGAACTTTTTGTTTTTGTTCTTTGGGAAGTTACATAAAATGTCGGAGCAGTGCGAGTCCAGGACTGTCACAAAATGCATGTCATGGAGTTGCCTCCTACCGCTCTTGGCGACTTAGCTTTAGAGCTGAATAAACGTGGTAGAGTTCACAAACTGCTTTGGGACGACGCTCTTTCCCCCAGACTTAGAATGGCCGTCACTGTTTAATGTTTATTGAGCCTCCTGGCTTTGCACCCTTCTAGTACCAAGTTCAAACTTGGCTTTACATCTTCCTGCGCAGTGGTACTTAGTTCAAGTCAGTTTGGTGACTCCTGAGGCTACTTGGAGCAGTTTTTAACAATGTCATTACTGTGCTTTGTAATCTTCTATGATGTGCTGATACAGACATTTGTGGGCTGGAATAGAAGAAGCACTTACTATCAGAAAATCTGAGTACTCTAGCTGAAAGGTAACCTCTATTTCCCGGGGCATTAGGCCGTATATATATATGTTATTAAGTAGCAGGTAAAGGCAATTGGAATGATACATTCTTGCACACCCCGCTTCCACCATGCTGGCCTCATTGGGCTTGCTGGGCTTACCAAGTGTTCCTACACCCTAGGGGCTAGACATTTGCTATTTCCTCTATGCTCAAAGTTCATTTCCCCCCTCCACCCATATATGTATGGCACCTACCTTAATCCAAGGCTCAAAACAATTGCCATCACTTCAGAGAGGTGACTCATGTCATTTAAAATAGCCACTGCTTTCTCTTTCCAACCTCTTACCCTGTTGTCTTTAGCTTTTTAGCACTTATCACTGTCTGATAATACGTATTTGTATGTGTATGCTCTGTCTCCCGCATATTCAGAGCACAGTAGATATTTGTTAACTGTATAAATGAAACTGAAATCTGACTCCAGAAATATTTTGTTCTGAATTCTCAATGTGGAGTCACTCATTCATTCAATAAATATTGAGTGATTACTTTCCATCAGGTTCTGTTCGGGTATTTAGGATATGTCAGTGAACAAGATAGACAGAGATCCCTTCCCTCTGGAGCTTACATTCTAGAAAAGAATGATTGACAGTAAACATATTTGTTTATCGTTTAGAAAATTATAAGAGCTATGAAAAATGAAAAAGAAGAGCAGAGAAAGAGGCCTGAGAGTACAGGTGTGGGTTGCAATGGTTATGGTTATGGTGCGTCTGAAGGATAAACTGAAGGTGATGTTCAAGACAGAGAACTTGGTTTTCAAATTATCTTTCTGGGAGAAAATGTTCCTTGCCATTCTCCACTATAAATTTGATGGGGGCCCACAGCATGACCATTGTGACAAATAAAACCTTATTTTGTAGTATATAGGTAAAACATTTTTTTTTCCAAATTGGGTTCAAATTATTCAGAATTTTACAGTTTAACCTCATACATCAAATGAAGAGACTGGGCTCTTAAGTGGAAGAGACTAACCAAATGAATACTACAGATGGGTTGAGAAAAAGTGTATATTTTCTGCATGTATTACTGTACTCTGCAATTGCTTCTTAATGTCTCTCTGACTGTGATTAGTGAATTTTTTTTTTTAAGATTTTATTTATTTGACAGAGAGAGAGAGTACAAGCAGGGGGAGCGGCACACAGAGGGAGAGGGAGAAGCAGGCTCAATCCCAGAACCCTGGGATCATGACCTGAGCTGAAGGCAGCGCTTAACCAACTGAGCCACCCAGGTGCCCCTTGAAGTTGTTTTCTAAGAGTGGTCAATTGCTTTTCTTTATTTGAAACTATGTTGAAAGTTCACCTGGTATGATGTCATGTGATAAGGTATTAAATTATTGCTGTTAGAGATTTCTGAATAAACCAGACAAGACTTAGAGAAAGAGGCTGATAGAGAGGAAGAGTTTTAGAAAGTAAAGTGTGTCTTTTGGGCCCTTTACTTAAGTAGATTACAAACACTATGTTTAAATATCAAAACTATTAATCTGGTACTATAAATATAAGGTACCTATGGGGTTTGCCTAAGCCTTTAGGAGTTTGTCATATTTAATTTTGGTTTTATCACTTGGTTAAAGTGAAATTAAAATGCCCCTAAGATGCCACTACTTTTGAGGTTTACTGGAGTTGAATTCGTATAAATCAAAATTGACCAGACAAGAGAGATTTGAGACCAGGAGTGGAATTATCAGGGTAGAAGAATGACATCAAAGACTCCTGTTTGAAGCTGAAAATAGAGGACTACATGGGGATATTTACTTCAAAGGAGCAGATAGTTTGCATCTCTGAAAGGGATATTTATAGTATCCTTCGGTGGAAGGCAGATATCCTTCTCACTTTCATTATCCTGAAGGAATATGTGTCTAGTTCACATGGTGATCCCATCTTAACAATATAAGAGTCTTTAGGAAATTTAAGGCATAATAGTTTTTTTCAACATATATCTGACACTGAAGTGTGTGTGTTATGTGTCATCAGGCTTGCTAATCTAACCTGAGCTAATATCTATTATGTATATCTCTCCTTGGAAGACATTTTGAGCTAACAAGTACCAGTGGATGACAGAAAGTAAGTAAATCATAAATAGTGGTCACATTATAATATGTTCTATATTACACTGAATGTTTATGATACTGAACAAAATGAATCCCAAATGGAAATGAGCCAAGGCTAAGAAAGCCTACCATGCTGAAGGAATGTTTATGTTGTGGGACAAAGATCTTTCACAATTAGGATTTTATTTCATAGGCATGTTAGGATTTTTTTTTTTAATTGTACTAGATCTATAAGGACCTAAATTTCAAATGGATTTACAAATTTCTCAAGTACTAACTCATTTTAGCTAGCTTAACAACATAAAAACATTCGTATAGTTTATGTTGATAATTTTTCATATTTGAAAAAGGTACTTTTGCTGTGTGTGTTTGAAAAGGCTAACTTTGATGAGCTCAGTAATCTCTTCAAACTAATACAAGTTTGCTTGGGACTGAAGATCTGCCTCATCTCTCTTGATGAAATTTGGAAACCTTTTTACGAACATAATTAAAATAGCAATGATGTTTCTGTGTTCTAAGTCAGTTTGATGCTTATCATAAACCTGGCAATATCATTTCCTTTGAGGTTGTACCTTTGTTTTAGTTGTGCTTTTAGTTTTTCAGTTTTGTCCATCCTGTTTATAATTGTGCCACATTAGTTAGCAGCTGTGTAGGTATTCTACTGTTATTTGTAGTAGGCTTATGACCTCTCATTCAAGTAGAGGTAAATTATGGCTATCATCCTTTTTCACAAGTGATAATTGGGATCATGTTTTCTTATATTTTTATCATTCATAACTTACAGATGACATACCACTTAATGGTTCAGCTAGCATATAGTTGGGAATCATCATTACCCCATTGACGGTTACTTGGTCTGGAGTTCATTAACACACTGGTGCTGCAAACTGTGCTGGCATCCTAAAAGACATTAGTTTTCTTTAATGTCCTATTTCTTTGTTTATAAAAGCATCATCAACTGTATTGCCCAGATCAGAGAATTTGTTAAAAGCAATGAGTTCTATATTGCAAGAAAACTTTTTTATATATTATATTTTTCAAGCATAGTTTTAGAGTTGACCTCATATTATTAAGTTGAATTAATTATATATATTTATATATAATAATGTATTTTTATATAATAATGTAATATAGTAATATAATGTATAATAATATAATAAAATAATATTTACATATACTATATTTATATACAATAATATAATATATATATAACACTGGGTTTTCTTTGCAGAAATTACTATTTTTTTCCACTTCAGGGATTACTTTTGAAGAATGGTTATTAGCATTTAGAAGTTCCTGGTTAATTGCAAAATATCAGTTTCCATGGAAAATGCTTTGTTCTCATAGATATAGGGTGTCTAACTTATTAGATCTTAAGGCCCACAAGTGCTGTTGTGTTGGGGTAATGTTGACACAAGCCCCTGGGAGATGGATATCTTTTTGCTCCACATTATTTTGTTTTCTCTTTTATGTAAATTTGCTTTCAGCTTAGTACCTACTGCAGGCACCAAATCAACATTTGTTGAATAAATTAGGCAAATGAATGTATGTCCTATAATCAGCTTAACTCTTTATTTGGGTCAGAGGTATTACCAAGTAATATGACACATTATCCTACTAGCAAACACACTGATTAACATTGATTACCAACAATAATATGTAGAGGCTGCTTATTATATACGTTGTGTAGGAAACTGAATTATTTGACTTGTTCTTTGAGAGGATTAAGAATTGATATGTTTATCATGTTCAGTTATCAAAAGACTGCTTCTTATCCACCAGTCTCCAACTGTGTAGCTATTAAGAGTGGAGGGGAAACTCTCAAAATACAATCTGTAAGATTAAGGAGTTATCTGTTCCAAACAGGGGAAATAAATTGCTGAACTGTGCAAGTTTAAGAAAACAGATACAATAGGAAATGTTGAGGGGGGGTGGTCAAATGGTGGTGTAGGAAGATCCTGAGCTGACCTCCTCCCACAGACCTACCAAATCTACAGCTACATATGGAAAAATTCCCTCTGAAAAAGACCTGAGAACTAGCTGAATAGCTACTTCACAACAGAACAGTGAAAGGGCCACATATGGATGGTTTCACCAAAAACCCAACTGCCAGAGCGGCAACCCACAGTTGGGAAGAATCTCACAAATCTGGAACTTCCTTGATGAATGAGGGGTTTATACTCCACATCAGGCACCCCAACCCCTGGGACGTGCAATGAAGAGATGAGCTCCCCAAACATCTAGCTTTGAAAACCAATCACATCCAGGAGACCCAAAAGGCTGTAGAGAACTGAGATATTTCTCTTAAAGGGCTTGTGTGCAGACTCACTTGCCCTGGGAACCAGCACAAAAGCAGCAGTTTGAAAAGTGCCTAGACTATATGTGAAGAAGATTTGTTTTCTAACCTTAAAGCATCTGCTGGATACAACAGGCAGGGGACTGTTGGGACTCTCCCTGGGGACAGAGGTGCTGGTGGGTGCCATTTTTGCACTCTTCTTCTACTGTGATACCATGGGTAGGCATGCTTGTGTTCCTGGGTTCCATAGGACTATAATGAATGGAGAAACAGTTCATGGTAGGCTGTTACCCTCAGGGCACTGTGCAGACAGCAGACTAAAACACACCGCCAGTCTATTTGTGAAAAAAGCCTATTTACTTGTCCTGGCACTTCAGCCCAAGGGGCAGACTTCAGGTCTGCCACACATCTAGAGGCTACAAAGGTGCTCTCAAGGAATATAGCCTGGGGGATGCCATCTTTCTGCCTTCCCTCAGCCTCTCTACAAATCGCAAGGACCTCTCAGAAAGGAGCTTATACACTGGTCTGAAGCCCCAATTTTTGCAACTGTCACCCAGGGGACACTGCCAGATTGCCTGTCTAGAGGTCAACAGGGTCTATGCTTGTGGTCTCAAAGTAATAGTCAAAAGATGTTCACCAAACTTGGAAGAAGAATGAATGAATACAGTGAGAACTTCAACAAAGAGAATATATAAGAAAGTACCAACTGAAGCCATGGAACTGAAGAATACAATAACTGAACTGAAAAATATTCTTGAGGGTGTTCAACAGCAGACTAGATGAAGCAGAAGAAATGATTGGTGGGTGATGAAGAAGACAGGGCAGTGGAACTCACTCAGAGCAATAAAAAGGAAAAAGAGAATTTTAAAAAAATGAAGCTAGCTTAAGGAACCTATGGGACAACATAAAGTGGAACAACAGTAGCATTGTAAGGGTCCCAGAAGGAGAAAAGAGAGAGAAAGGGTTAGAAAATCATACAGAGATTAAACAACATGCTATTGACCAATGGGTCAATCGAAAAAATCAAAGAAGAAATAAAAAAATACCTTGAGACAAATGAAAATGGAACTATAACTTACAGAATCTATATGATTCAGCAAAAGTAGTTGTAAGAGGGAAGTTTATAGGGATTCAGGCCTACCTAAAGAAATAAGAAAATTCTCAAATAATTTAACTTTATCCTTAAAAGAAGCTAGAAAAAGAGCAAACAAAACCAAAGGTAGTAGAAGGAAGGAAATGACAAAGATCAGAGTGGAAATGAAACAGACTAAAAAGGTAATAGAGGGGCGCCTGGGTGGCTCAGATGGTTAAGCGTCTGCCTTCGGCTCAGGTCATGATCCCAGAGTCCTGGGATCGAGTCCCGCATCAGGCTCCCTGCTCCTTGGGAGCCTGCTTCTCCCTCTGCCTCTCTCTCTCTCTCTCTCTCATGAATAAATAAATAAAAAATAAAATCTTTAAAAAAAAATATTAAAAAAAAAGATAATAGAAAAGATCAATGAAACTAAAAGCTAGTTCTTCGAAAAGATAAACAAAATTGACCAACCTTTAGCTAGACTCACCAAGGAAAAAAAATAGAGAGTTCAAATAAAATCAGAAATGAAAGAGCAGTTACATCCAAAAAGCATTGCCAAGACCAATGTCAGAAGGCTTACAGCGTATGTTTTCTTCTAGTTTTATGGTTTCAAGTCTTACATTCTAGTCTTTAATCCATTTTGAGTTGATTTTTGTGTATGCTTAAGATGAGTAGTCTAGTTTCATTCTTTCACATGTAGCTATTCAGTTTTCCCAACCCTGTTTATTAAAGAGGCTGTCCTAATTCCCATTGTATATTCTTGCATCCTGTGTTGTAAATTAGTTGAACATATATGCATAGGTTTATTTCTGGGCTCTCTATTCTCTTCCATTGATCGAGGTGTCTGTTCTTATACCAATAATCAGTTACAACTGACACCACAAATACAATGGATCATAAGAGACTACTATGTATCAGACTCTAAAAGCAAAAATAAACAAGTGGGACTACATCAAACTAAAAAGCAAAGGAAACCATCAACAAAACGAAAAGGCAGCCTACAGAATGGGAGAAAATATTTGCAAATCATATATCCAATAAGGAGTTAGTATTCAAAAAATATAAAGAACTCCTACGACTCAATAGCAAATAAACAAACAATCTAATTAAAAATGGGCAGAGGATCTGAATAGACATTTTTCCAAAGGAGACGTCCAGATGGCCAACAGGCATGGGAAAAGATGCTCAACATCACTAATCATCAGGGAAATGCAAGTCAAAACCACAATGAGATGTCATGTCACACCTGTTAGACTAGCTGTTATCAGTATGCCAAGAAATAACAGGTGTTGGCAAGGTTGTGAAGAAAAGGGAACCCTTGTGCATTATTTGTGGGAATGTCAGTTGGTGCAGCCACTATGGAAAACAGAGTTGTCTCAAAAAATTGCAATCACATATGATCCAGTAATTCCATCTCTGGGTATTTACTGAAAGGAAATAAAAACAGTAATCTGAAAAGATATATTCACCCCTATGTTCATTGCAGCATTATTTACAATAGGCAACATATAGAACAACCTAAATGTCCACAGATGGATGGATAAAGAAGGTGTGGTATATATACACAATGGAATATTACTCAGCTGTAAAAAAGAATGAGATCTTGCCATTTATGACAACATGGATGGACCTAGAGGTCACTATGCTAAGTGAAGTAAATCAGAGAAAGGCAACTACTGTATGATTTCACTTATATGTGGAATCTAAGAAACAAAAAAAACGAAAGTCATGGATATGGAGAATAGAATGGTGGTTGCCAAGAGTGAGCGGGTTGGGGGGGAAGGATGAAATGGGTGAAGGGGCTTGGGAGGTACAGACTTCAAGGTATGAAATGAATAGGTCAAGGAGATGTGGTGTGCTGCATGCTAACTATAGTCAACAGTATTGTAGGTGCATATTTGAATGTTGCCAGGAGAGTAGATCTTGAAAGTTCTCATCACAAGAAAGAAAAAGAAAAAAAATTTTTTTTAAGATTTTATCTATTTGTCAGAGAGAGAGAGAGCACAAGCAGGGGGAGGGGCAGAGGCAGAGGGAGAAGTAGGCTCCCTGCTGAGCAAGGACCCCAATGCAGGACTCGATCCCATGACCCTAGGATCATGACCTGAGCTGAAGGCAGACGCTTAACTGACTGAGCCACCCAGGTGTGCCTCCTTTTCAAGTTTTTGTTTAAATTCCAGTAGTTATCACAGTGTAATATTATTTTCAGGTGTAGAATTTAGTGATTCATCACTTACATATAACACCCGGTGCTCATCACAAGTGCCTTCCTTAATATCCAGCACCTATTTAACTGCATCCCACCGCCCATCTCCCCTCCAGCAACTCTCTCTGTTCTCTATAGTTAAGAATCTGTTTTCAGGGGCGCCTGAGTGGCTCAGTTGGTTAAGCGACTGCCTTCGGCTCGGGTCATGATCCTGGAGTCCCGGGATCGAGTCCCACATCGGGCTCCCTGCTCGGCAGGGAGTCTGCTTCTCCCTCTGACCTTCCCAACCCTCCCCCCTCTCATGCTCGCTCTCTGTCTCTCTCTCTCAAATAAATAAATAAAATCTTAAAAAAAAAAAGAATCTGTTTTTAGGTTTGCCTCTCCTTTTCTCCCCGCTGTGCTCATCTGTTTTGTTTCTTCAAATCTACATATGCGTGAAATCGTATTGGTATTTGTTTTTCTCTGACTGACTTATTTTGCTTAGCATAATACTCTCTAGCTCCATCCACATCATTGCAAATGGCAAGATTTCATCCTTTTTATGGCTGAGTCATATTCCATTGCATATATATACCACCCATTCTTTATTCTTTCATCAGTTGATGGACATTTGGACTCTTTCCATAGTTTGGCTATTGTAGATAATGCTGCTATAAACACTGGGGAGGATGTATCCCTTCGAATCAGTATTTTTGTATCTTTGGGTAAATACCTAGTAGTGCAATTGCTGGATTATTGTAAGCAATTTTAGACCAGAAGTAGAAAACACATTTTTGCCATTCTAATATGATAATAGTAAACTTTTTTCTATTATGGATATTCTTCCATGACATTTAAGATACTATGTCTATGTTATTTATTTGTTATTTTCTTTGGTATTGGTAAAATTTTATGTTTCTGATGGCAAAAGAAATTATGGTTTATGAGTTGTGATTATCAAGCCTTATTGAATTATTATGTCCATGGTCAAGGCAATATTAGAATGGATGTATTATGATTCCCAAATTGTGTTTTCTTTAACACTGGGTAACCTTGGGGCACCTGGGTGGCTCAGTTGGTTGAGCGTCTGCCTTTGGCTCAGGTCATGATCCCAGGGGCCTGGGATCCAGCCCCTTGTTGGGCTCCCTGCTCAGAGGGGAGTCTGCCTCCCCCTCTACCTCTGCCCCTACCCCTGCTTGTGCACGCATTCTCTCTCTCTCTCTCTCAAATAAATAAATAAAATCTTTTTAAAAAATTGGGTAACCTTATTCTCCTGTACTCAGATGATTAATATAATTTAAGCTTAACATTTTGAAAACTGTCTTGTCAGATGGAAAAGTGAAATCATACCAATTCATTAAAGAATTACATGGAAAATTTTATCTTTAGCATCGCCTTCATCCCAACTTTCCTAAAAGGGTGCCTGCGTGGCTCAGTTGGTTGAACGTCTGCCTTCGGCTCAGGTCATGATCCCCGGGTCCTGGGATCAAGTCCTGCATTGGGCTCCCTGCTCAATGGGGAACCCGCTTCTCCTCTCCCTCTGCCTGCAACTCTGCCTACTTGTGATCCCTCCCTCTCTCTCTCTTTTTCTCTCTCTCTCAAATAAATAAAATCTTAAAAAAAAAACCAGTTTGCTGTGGAAAAAAAGTCCCATCAAAGTCCAGCCATCTATATCTATATCTATATCTACATCTATATCTATATCTATCTATGTCAGTGTCCACAACACATTAAAATAGTATTGCTTTCTGCATGCTTTTAAACTTTACCCAATAGTATTGTTTTTTGCATGTTTTAAACTTTATCAAATTAGATCAAATAATTTATCAAATAGTGTATCATATGTATCATTCTGTGACTTAGTGATTTTTGGCTAAAATTATTTTGGAGATTTATCTGAGTTGATTCTGCATAATTTATTTTAATTGCTGTACGGTATGCACATACCACAGCTTATAAATTCTGTTGATGAATCCTGTTGATCAATTCTGTTTGCTATTTCTAGTTTTTTGCCATTGCAAACAATTGCATATATGCTCCAGAGTTCGTCTAGGCCAGCATTGTCCAAGCTATAAGGCATGACTTACTAGTGATCTTGAAATTATTTTAGTGGGTTGAGACCAACATTTTCTTTTAAAAATGAAATAGGAAAGGATAAAATAGGATAGAGTAGGGGGAGAATAGAATAGAGTAAGATAGAAAAAATAGAAAAGAAGATATCCCTAAGTACCTCATATAATAAGGGTAAGAATTATTTTGTGAGACTTTGTTTCAGGTACATATATGTATCAAAAAAAGATTGAGTGAAAGACACTGCTCTGGCCTAAATATTGTTAAGTTGCTCTTTAAAGTGATTATACCAGTTTACGTTTCTTACAGCAGTATGAGTGTGCTATTTGATCTGCATCCTCACTAACACTAGGAATTGTCCCCCTTTAATTTTGCAGAGGTGATGGGTGAGATCTATCTCACTGTGATTGCATTTCCATGGTGAATTTGAGCATCTTTTAATATGTTTATTAATTGTTTCTGTGAATTACCTTGTCTTTTGTCCATTTCTAAATTGGATTGTTTTTTCCTTACTGATTTTTAGGTATTCTTTATCTATTCTGGATGCAAATCCTTTGCAAGCCATCAGTTATATGTGTTGAAAATACCTTCTCCTGTTCTGTGGCATGTGTTTTCCTTTGTTCATTTCATCTTTTAGTATGCCATATTTTTAAAAAAGTTTTAATGTAGTAAATTTTCTTTGTGGTTTATGCTTTTGTGTCTTATTTAAGAAATCTTTCCCTGCCCTAAGAGTCGCAAAGATGTTTTCTATACTTTCTTCCAAAAGTTTTAAAGTTTTGCTTTTTTCACAGTCCAGATGGCTTCCCTTGCGTTTTCTATGTTGACATACTACAAATTAAACTTTTTTTAGTCTGTGTTTTTTCTCGTATGTTACAGTGTCCAAATTGTTGAAGCATGGTCTCAAAACTTACAAGTGTAATATCTAAAGGTTATATTTTACAATATTAACTTTTTAATAATTGAGCACCTCTACTGCTGACTTTTTAATAATAGAGCTAATACAATTTTTGAACTATATACTTCTCAGATAAATAATGGCTTGTTAAAGTTGCAAGATGGTATATTCTTTATCTTCTCTGTTTTTCTCTAATAGAATTCATGTATTTATGTTTTTCAGTCACATTAACTTTATCCTAGAAGACAATCTTACAAGGATCTAGAAGGAACAGGATTAAAGATGACTGAACACAGGGCTCCAGAAATTTAAAACAATCAGGTACAAAATTTTTGGATGAAACATTCCCAATCAGGCAGTACATAATAAAACTGGAACATGCACAGGAAAACTTAAAATATCCCTGCAATACAGGGGAGGGTCCAGGAGAGGAGTTTTGAAATCGTCCTGGGTTCAAATACTGGCCCTAACCCTGACTGGTTGGTGATGGTTGGTCAAGTTTTGGAAACATGTCCATAAAATGGAGGCAATGATTGTGTCTGTTTCTTTTGGCTATTATAAAGTTTAATAATATAAGGAACTTAATACCTGGTACAGGGTAACTCTTTATTTTAACTGTTATTATTGTTGCTACTGTTATTTAGAATTCATGGATGTGGTATTCTGTATGTATATTGTGGATTTTTAAGAAGTACAAACAGGGTTCTAGAGGGGAGGGGGGTGGGGGGATGGGTTAGCCTGGTGATGGGTATTAAGGAGGGCACGTATTGAATGGAGCACTGGGTGTTACACGCAAACAATGAATCATGGAACACTACATCAAAAACTAATGATGTAAAGGTGATTAATATAACATAATAAAAAAAAATAACACCTAAAAAAAAAAGAACTATATATTGATATACTACTATAACATTGATAATAGTAATAGCCTGGTGAGGGGCGCCTGGGTGGCTCAGTCAGTTAAACATCTGAGTCTTGATTTTGGCTCAGGTATGATCTCAAGTTTGTGAGATCGAGCCCCACATTGGGCTCCGTGCTCAGCACACACAGTCTGCTTAAGATTCTCTCCCTCTCCCTTTGCCCCTCCTACCTTCCCGCTGCTCACACACGCTCTCTCTCTCAAAATAATAGTAATAATAGTCTGGTGAAATCCATGTAGATCACAAGAGAAGCTAATTATAATCCTTACATATATTCCATAAACTATTCCTCAAGTGGTGCAAATTGGAGAAGCTAGTTTTCTCTATTATGTTTGATCACATTGAAATAATGTTAGAAAAAAAAAATCCAACTACTTTCCATAATGCTAGAGAATTCAACAATTTTTTTCATGGTACTGTACAATAGTAATTATTCTTGAATAATTTTTAAATCTTCAACAACATTCTGACCAATAAAAATGAAATTATGCTAATCTTATGTTTAGTCTTAATTGAATTTTATAAATGTTATTTTTTGAAATATGGTAATTTCAATATGCCATTCATGCAATTATGTCTTAACTTGATTAGTGAAATAGAATGGCCTATGTTCCACCATTCTAATTTTTAAAGAGTTACTGTACTTGAAATTGATCAAAGACACCAAAAAAAGCTATTTATTTTCCTCCTTAAAAAAACCAGGCTATTTAGCTGATTAAAAAAAAAAATCTCTGTTAACTGATAAGGAGTGATTTCCAGGAGATATTGTTAAGTGAAAAAAAAAAAAGCAAATTGCCAGAGTATATAAAATATGCTATTTTTCGTATAAGGAGGAATGGGGAAATAAAAACACAGACACGTATCTGCTTATTTTTGCAAAAAGAAACAGGAAGAATAAACCAGAAACCAGTAAAATTGGTTACCTACAATGGTAGAGGGATGGGATGGGGAACAACCCAGGATTGCTGTTCTAGGATCTCAGTGTATGAGCAGGATTTCCCTTCTCCTAGGAACAAAAGTGGCCTCCATTACAACGAGGGGCAGTGACATTTCCTCTTTGGTCCCTTTTCCTCCTCTTATTTATTTCCCTTTTTTTTCTTGCCTTTGACTTCCCTTCCTCTAATTTTTTTCCTCTCCTCTTCTTTCTCTTTTCCCTCTCTCCTCTTTTTATTTCTTGTTCTAGTAAACCTGAGGTAAATGTGGAAAATGTTCCAGTTAGGATGAAACAAAAAGAAAAGAACCTCGGTGCAGGCACTCTCCAATACACAAAAAGCTGTATTCAAAGAATGCTTTCAACCGATATATATAGTCTTGTGTTCTTCTCTGAGCCGTATCCTGCGGTGGTTATAACAGTGAATGAGTCATGGTTGCCTCTCTTAAACAGCTTGCAAATTAATAGAGAAGACAGATCGCGTAGGAATAAGTGTCACATGAAATTATTTTTCCATATTGGCAACTAGATCAAGTTTTGTAAGTTTATAAGTGAGAAAAGTCTGTTTCTTTTAAAAACAAGTATCTTTTCCAAACATTAGAAATAATGATTTTGGGGGTGCCTGGGTGGCTCAGTTGGTTAATTAACCGACTCTTGATTCTGGCTCAGGTCATGATCTTTGGTTGGTGAGATCGAGCCCCGCCTCAGGCTCCACACTCAGTGTGCAGTCTGGTTTTGAGATTCTGTCCCTCTCCCTCTTCCCTTCCCTCTGCTCACACTCTCTAAATAAATAAATAAATAATTAAAAAAAATAATGATTTGTATCAATTGCCATAGTTTGAGCTATAATTATTCTGAATATGTGATTATTCCTTGTATTCTGAGAGACCTTTTTATAGCTGAGGAGAACAAAATTTTACCAGTATCCTCAAGGGCATATAAAACATTGATAAGGAACACTGTTAAGACTTCACCTTATTTTGATTATTGTTTTTATCTGTCTATTATAAGGTTCTAACTGCTTGTAGATAACATCAGATAAAATGTTCTGATGTTAGCCCTTGAAATGTGGATTATATTTGAGTAAATAGAACCCAAACTAATAAGTCAGAAATATCAACATTATTAAATATAATTTCATTCAATTGCTTTTGGGAGGAGAGAGAATATTTATTTATATTTATTTTTAGTGATGAGATAGTTAACTATGTAATGATTGAACCACAGTGCAGATCTGCCCTGCGAGAAATATTAAAGGGGGTCCTTTGATCGAAGCGAGAGCCCATGCTACATATCTTTTGATAGAGTTGCTTCTGCTGTTACTTTTATGTGGTAGAAAGTAGTCATTGTGGAGATGGTTAATTAAGGCGAGAACACTGAGTACTATTGGTGCATACTTGGTGGCTGTTGTTGCAGGTTTGTTGCTAAGGTCTAGGATAAACAAAGCCATATTCATTCTTCATCCTTTCATTTTTTCATTCATTCCTCCTTATTTTTTCCCCCCAGCTTAGCAAATCATATACTCTTCAGTGGAGCTGAGAACTGCTAAGTCTGCTCTTCACAGTGATTTGGAACTTTCCAATCCCAGGGAAAATTTGACCAAGGTCTAAAATTTATTTTTTCTTACCTATGGTAGGTCAACTATAAAATGAAAATTTTCTACTTATTTCCTTACAGATTTAAGAATCTTCCTTTATCCTGGGATGACTTTTCCAGACCTTTGCAGGAGGAGTCCCATAGGAGACCATATGATAGTTCCAGAACAGTTAAAACACCTTTTGGGTTTTATAGCTATTAACTCTCAGGCCCAAACTTTAATTCCCTTATCTTCCCTTCACCATATTTGGGCTTAGCTTATTTTCTCTGTTAATTGGAAGTAAAATCATTTTAACCTGCCTAGTTGCATTAGACATACGGGATCCTGATTTTACCACATACTTTTTCCTTAGGGGACTGCACAGGACTGAGTCCATATGGAAGAAGAGCTTTCCCTTTCCTATGGAGAAAGTGGCAAGGTTAGAAAAAAAATCATGCCTTTGGGGCATGTGTTTTCTGTTGCATGAAATATGTATCAAACATCTACTGGTCACCCAACAGGAAGATCAGTGAGATAGTATCTGTCTTTGAGGGGCTCAAAATGTAGTGCCTCAGATGCAAACAGATAATTATTGTGGGTATATAGAATGCTAAAGGGGCCAGCAGAAAGCTGTGGTATTATCTGAGGGGTAGAGCAGGGTTCCAGAGATGGTGCTGTTGGAGCTGGATGAGGAGTACAGACCATCCCTACTTTCACAGATAATACCGTCCTGCAGAAGGGTCTGAGTTGATCAATGTTTATTTCATTCCCAGAGATTTAACAAAATTATAAAATACCTAATCTTAGATGACATATTCTTAAATCATCATTGATATTCTTTAACTTATTCCTTTTCCATCACAGCTCAACATTACAGTCAACCAGCTTAAGTCCGATGTGTCCAACTGTGTTAAAAGTTTCACATCTTTCAGCATGCACATTGATTTCCATCTTGTGTTAATTTTATTAAATTGACACACTATCTGTTCTTCATTACTAAGAGCTTAATATTAACTGCCACTATTAATTTTCATTTTTCTGTTTTCTGCTGTTTTTTAAATAAAGTATGGTCAAAACACAACAAAAGATGTAAATAATTATATGATCAAAGCACAATAAAAGATGTAAATAATTATACAAAGCCAGCATAATGTACAAAGATGCAAAACTTCTGAAACCAAACCATAGTATTACCATGTGAGCCCTTATAGGAAAATACAAAAGTAGCTTGCAAAAGTAATACATAGAACTTGAGAATCTTCTAAAATGTTAATAGAAAAATTCCTAATTTTTCCCGGAAAGAACAAATTTAGTAAAATAAAAGAAATAGACTAACAGAATTAGTGATGAAATGACTATTAGATATAAAGCGTTACATTGCCAGAAAGTCCTGCAAAGGCAAGGTGTTGGTGGGTTTCTTTAAATAGTTTTTTTGTTAGTCATTGTTGTTAGCCCAACAGGTAATTTTGTTACCTGTTGTTAGCCCAACAGGTAATTTTGGTTCTATTTCTACATGCTGTATTTTAAACTTAATTGTGACAACTTAGTTGTCTAGAGTTAAGTGAAGTATCATAATCTGTTCAATTCTTCCTTTGGCTGGAGAGACAGAGGTATATAGGCAGGACATACTCAAAGGAGTAATAAAATGCATCTTGGTCTCTAATTTTATGGAGCTGTGTTTCCTTAATTATATTTTCCTTGAGCTAATATTAAAATTTCACCACTTTGCATTTCGCAAACAGACGCCAGTGAAAGATGAGGGAGGGGGGCTGGATGGAAAGGAAAGGAAAGGAAAGCCGGCCAGGAATAGTTACCGCCTATATAGTAGGAGTACGTGCAGGAAGGAGGGCTACCTGGGCCAAATTAGGACTGAATTCTAGGGACACGATCTTGATGACTTCTCGTGTATGCTGTCAAGCTCTCACTCCCTGGTAGTGCTTTCCCCCCATGCAGATGTTTCTGTTGCCCGCCCTTGGCTCTTGCTCAGCCGGTCCCTTACGTAACAGTTGGGCACAAAGGTGGTTGGGCTCCTTCTGCAGAGTTGCTGTCATGCAGGGTGGATGCTTCACCTACAGGTGCTGTGTGTGAATTCTCTGCTACCTGCGCTCCTGTTATATAGACAAAGTATACATATGCGTACAGTGTATGTACGTGTTTACAATATATATAATGTGTACAGCTATACACACTCATGAGTGCATTGCAGAGAAACATTTTTCTTCTGAGAACAAAGATGCTACAATTCCTTGAGACTGATATGAAATATTTACCTCAGAAGAGTGTAAATGTGTGCCTTTCATAAATTAAGTCATAAGTTCCTCCATGAGATAACTCTCCCACAAGACTTAGAAAAGAAGAATTTTTGATGATTGACCTCCAGGAGCCAGCCTTCTGACAGACATTTAAGAGCAGTGTAGTCACACCTCCCTTGTACCCAAGGTTATATTGTAAGTATTTGTTTTTTATTAAATTGTGAGCTCCTTGAAGGGAGTGATTATGTTTCACTTTTATACCTTTAGTATCTTGCCCTCAATACATGTTCAATGATACTGTCACACCTGATGTTCTTTTGACTAGTGACATCCTTTAACAGATGTATGAATTCAGGTAACACTTCAACACACACACACACACACACACACACACACACGAATCCCAGGGGTTAGTAGAGTCCTGGGGTGGGTACTAGAGGTTTGGTACAGGTGAGCCAGGAAGAAAGTTCAGAACTAATGATTTGTAGACAGGTGTTTAGGAGCTTATTGGATTTACAACCTGATTCTAGGCATCTAAGAAACCACTTGATTTTTGTAGCAGGGCAGGTTGAAATCCAAAAATCTGCTTGAAAGGAAAAAATGAGATAGGAGTGCTTATTTTCTCTTTGTATATTGCTGTCCGCTCTGTTCGTGGAAGGTAACCCACAGTGTGTATTATTGCCCTGTTCGTCAAGGACTGGATGAGAACAGCAAAAGCCCTGCAATTGTAAATTAGATCTACCAGTGGTATAACTTTTTATGTGAACTTTTTTTCTCTGCAACATGTGATGTGTGGAAAGCAGGCTTTAGACGCAAGTGATCTTGGGGGATTACTTAGTCTTTCTGTGCCTCAGTTTTCTTGTAATTAAAATGAGGATAGCAATATCTATGCCCTACAATTGTGAAGATTAGAAATAATATGTAAGAATTCTTTTAACTAGCACATTAGCTCATCTATAAATATTTGATGCCACATCCCAAACATTGTTCTTTTTGAAATTTATAGACTTAAATAGGAAAAAAAATTAAAATGCAGACCCCAGAGAAGATAAGATTCCTTCAGGATAGAAGGAGGTACGTAATTTACAGTAGAAGCTTAGACTAAAAGCTAACATAACGAGAGATTCTGCCCTTAGCTCTGTAGTGGCCTTGAGTGCTGCCCCAAAGATAACAGAGGACTTCATTCTCCAGGCAGGGTCCTAAAACTTGAGTGGCATGCTGAGGGACGGTGACTGGCTTTGGCATCAGGGGAGCTCATCCTGGTTCAGGCGCTGACATTAACTCAGGATGATGCTGTGAGCAGTTACAAGCTGCCTACCCTCTGTATTACTTTCTTAGGGCTGCCTTTAAAAAGTACCACAAACTGTGTGGCTTAAAGCAATAGAAATTTATTCTTTTACAGTTCTGGAGACTAGAAGTCTGAAAGTAAGGTGTTAGCAGGGCCATGCTTTCTGAAGGATCTAGGGAAGAAGGCTTCCTTTCTTCTTCCCAACTTCTGGAGGCTCCTGTCAGTCCTTGGTGTTCATGGCCCTGGAGGTGGATTGCTCTAGTCTCTGCCTCCATGACCACATGGGCTCCTTCGCATGGTGTGTTGCTTAATATGATGTGTCAGCTTGAGTGGGCCACTGGTGCCAGATTACACACTGCTTCTGGGTGTGTCTGTGAGGGTGTTTCCAGATGAGAGGAGCTTTTGATTTGGGGAACTCAGTAAATGGTTTGCCCTCCCCAGTGTGGGTAGGCATCATCCAAGCTGTTAAGGAACTGAATAGAACAAAAGGTGGAGGAAGGAGGAATTCATCCCTTTTTTTCCTGTTTCACCGATTGATAGCGGTCATTTTACTTCATCTTTTCCTGCCCTCAGACTGAGATGTACATCACTGTCTCCCCTGGTTCTCAGGCCTTTAGACTCACTACATTATGCTACCAGCTCTCCTGGGTCTCCAGCTTGCAGATGCAGATCATGGGACTTCTGAGTCTCCATCATCTTGTGAGCCAAGTCATTATAGTGTGTGTGTGTGTGTGTGTGTGTGTGTGTGTACACACAGAGTTACTTGACTCCCAAAGTGGGTGCGACAAATATGCTTTCAGGTCTGTAGAAAATAAGTAGCTAGTCCAATCAGCTTTCTACCAGAACTCTTTCTTGGTAAGGTTGACTTAATAGCTGATAGGAAAGATAGGCCTTAGAAAATCCTTTGCTCCTTTAAATTAAGCAGGAGTATGGTGATTAAGAGAAAGGGCCAGACATGCCATTTGAAAGACATATTGGCTGTTTATGCATCTTATTTTAATCCTCACATTTTTGAAAGCTGGGAAGCACGTATGAAAAATGTTTCCAGGATAGCAAATAAATAAAAGCTCTCTTTAAAACAGCTTTACAGTGTCCACATTGCTTGCTCTTATGAGAGCACAGGTGCTTATGGTCTTAATGTTCACTCTTATGGGTTTAAATGTGTTCCCCCAGCCCCAATTTATATGTTGAAATCCTAACCCCCAAAGTTTGGGTTATTAGAAGGGGGGGGACTTTGGGAAGTGCTTAAGTCATGAGGGTGGAACCCTCATGAATGGGATCAGTGCTTTATAAAAGGGTCTCCAGAGAGATCCCTAGCCCCTCCCCCCGCCCCATGAGGACATGGTGAGAAGGCGATGGCTATGAAGCAGGAAGGGGGCCCTCATCAGAACACGAGCATATTGGTGCTTTGATCTTGGATTCCCAGTCTGCGGGACTGTGAGAAGTAAATTTTTGCTGTTTATAAGCCACCCAGTCTGGCATCTGTTAGAGCAGCCCAAATGCACTAAGATGCCCCAGTACCTCAGAAGGTGACCTTATTTGGAAATGGGGTCATTGCAGATGTGATTAGTTAAGATGGGGTTATTATGGTGAGTTCTAATCCAGTATGATTGGTGTCCTTATGAAAAGGGGCAATTTGGGCCCAGATGCAGACATGCATAGAGCGAGATGATGTGAAGACACAAGAAGACGGTACCTTGATTTTGAACTCCTAGCCTCCAGAACTGTGAGAAAATAAATTTCTTTGGTGTAAGCCACTCACCTTGTGGTACTTTGCTATGGCAGCCCTAGCAAACAAATACGTACTTTCTGGGTGTATATTCCTACCAATCCCCAAACCTGAGTGGGGGGCTGGTGGTGAGGGAAGCCACTAACTGCTCCACTGATGGTCAGAACAGACCCCAGAACCGGAACTCCTGGACCGGTTCCTTGGTGTCACCTTTAGCATTGTTCTTTTCCAAGAACGCATTTCATCAAGACTCAGGCGGCTGAGGAAATCGCAGTGCTCTCTCTCTCTCCGTTTTTCCTGCCTTTCCAACCAGCCTAGTTTCCAGAGCTACGTTTAAGACATAGCCAGCACTGAAAGTACAGAGGTCAGCCTTAGACGATTCTTGTGGCCCTGAGGAAAATGAGCAGGTGAGATCTGATCCCAGCCGGGGTCTCTGGCCCTTGGTTGCTGTGAGAGCAGGACTGAAGCAGTGGGCTTGTCAAGACAGTTCCCGTAGCTGTGAGGGGCCTCTCGAAAATAGAGCCGGCCCTCCCTGAGCCGGTGCTGACTTCCACAGAAGGAAAAGGGGAAGGAAAAAAGAAGCATTTTTTAATTAATAGTCTTAATGTATATATTTATATACACACACACACATATTTTTAAATTTTATTTATTTGTTTATTTATTTTTCCTTTTCAGCCAGTACAGGCTACTCTATCATCTTTGAAGATGTTAGATGTGGGAAAGTGGCCAATTTTCTCCCTTTGTTCTGAGGAAGAATTGCAGTTAATTCGTCAGGCCTGTGTCTTTGGCAGTGCTGGAAATGAAGTTTTGTATACTACAGTAAATGATGAGGTAAATTTTGAAGAAAAAATTCAGCCACTTACAGTAATGGATTTGCTAAGCTGAAGATCTTGGGGGGAACCAAGGAATTAAGATCTTAAGAAAAGCATGGAGGGTAGATTCTTATATGTTATATAATGTTACACAATGAAGCAATGATTATGGGTTTGTCAGAAATAGAAGTGCTCCAACTAACAGTGGTCTTTCCCACAGATTTTTGTGCTTGGCACAAACTGCTCTGGTTGTTTGGGATTAGGTGACGTCCAGAGTACCATCGAACCTCGGAGACTGGATTCTTTAAGTGGCAAAAAAATAGCCTGCCTCAGCTATGGGAGTGGCCCCCATATTGTCCTTGCAACAACAGGTAACTTAGGGACACAGGGTAGAATTTTAGCCACTGCCTTATTTATTGAGAAACAAGACTTAGGACCACCCCTTAAATCGAGAACATACTTTTTGATTGGGTAGGAGTCTCGCTCTGCCCTGTGAACTTGACTCTACTTTGGACAACAGGAAATATGAACCTATCTGGATATCAGAGTAAGATAATGGAGCGGATGGAATTTAGCAATTATTGGCACTTTTGATGTGAGAATGACAGGGCTGTAAGCCCCGTAAGCCCCTTTTATACTTTATACTTTAAAAGTTGAACTATTTTGCATTAAAATGCTGAATTCACTCTGGACTTTCTGAACCTGAGATCCCTGATCTATGAAATAAGACACTAGTGCTAAAGTCCAAGATGCCCTCTAACTCCTAGCACTCTGGGATTCTGACCATCAACAGTGACTGATGGCTATATTTGGTATTAGTAGTATAAGGAATTAAATACTTTCATGGCTATTTCATGAATTCACACTAATAGGATGTTATAATTAAATCATACCTTAGAGTTTTCCTTAAGCTGGGTATTCATTTTATTAGTATTCTTTGAACTGAAAATAAAGTTTATAAATGAAAATATAAATTTTCGGGAATTTTGGTTGCCAGTAATAGGCTAGATTTTTTTGGACCACTTCTTCACTGGAAAGAACTAAAAATTCTAGATAAAATATTTAATTTTTTTTTCATTGAGGCATCAAAGCACTGACAAGGCAGAGAGGAATTATTGGATCATATTTAAGAGAAAGTGTGAACTAAGGTTAAAGGGGAACTTAGAGCTAGTTTTGCCTTAAGGGCATCTCCCTCTCCAATTAAATGGAGTTGTGGTTTGATGTACTCATGAGGTAGAAGGGATCATGAGTCAGAGACCTAACATGTTATGCTAGGTCCACAAAGGGCTACAATCTAGGGGCAAGGATGGGCTAGCTCTCCCATCTCTAAAGCCCTGGAAAGAAAAATCCTTGGCTGTGAGCAAAGCAAGGAGGAACAAAGCAAGGAGGAACAAAGAAAACCTCTCCCCAAAGGGTTGTAATCATGGATTTGTATTACAGTTCACATCAGACTGGGCGGTCCAAGAAATCTCAAGCCTTGGATTTATTAAAGAAGTAACTTTAAGTGCCTTAATGGCATCACAGAAATTAATGCAGGTACTTTCTAGAGGAAGGTACCTTCACTTCATCCTAGGACCGAGGAAATATGATGCCAATGAAAAATGAGTGTTCAGTGACAATTAGTAGCACATAGTCAAAGATAACCAGGTACATGAGGAAACAAGGCACCATGAATAAGAACCAGCAAAAAAAAAAAAAAAAAAAAAAAGCAAAAACTGACTACTAAGTATCAGATATTAGAATTATCAGATACCAGTTACAAGATGACTATATTTACTGTGTTTGAAAAAGTACAAAATGAGCTTGAAGATACCTGCAGAGATCAAAGAAGATTTGAAAAAGAACCAAATAAACAATATGATTATCAAAATGAAAAACTCAGTGGGCAAGTTTTATAGCAGTTTAGACGCATCAAAAGAAAATTAATAAACTGGAAGATTAGAAGAAATTATCTGGAATGTAACACAAAGAGATAATATAGTAGAAAATACAGACAAAAGGAGTATATACTATATGATTCCATTTATTTAAAGTTCGAGAACAGGAAAAACTGAATTCTCTTATTCAAGATTATATATGGGGAACTTTTGGAGTGAGCATCAGGTTGTATTTCTTGACCTGAGTGGTAGTACATGGGTATGTGCTTTATAATTATTTATAAAACTGCATATATATTTATGAACTTTTCTGAATATGTATTATACTACACAATAAATAATATAATAACAATTTTAAAATTAACTTGATGATCATTTTATAGATAAGAAAATAGGCCCAGAGAAGTTAAATGATCTTACAGTCTTTTGACTTTCCATCTGATGTTTCTTCCTATTACTCTTAGTAGCATTTTTCTGCTCTTTATTAAAAACCTATCATCCAGCTATTATAATTGCATCCATTTAAATTTCATCTTGTTGCTTTGAGATAGAAAATAGTTTATATTTTCCAAATGTATTCTTTTGTAGAATGAGTTTGGTGCTTTTGCACGTGAATTTTTAGTTTTCATTCATGGAGGTGTGCAATATATATGTTCATATAATAAAGTAGCTGTTTTGAAAGCTGGTTGTATTTCTTTTTATTTTCAGAAGGAGAAGTCTTTACCTGGGGTCATAATGCTTATAGCCAGCTGGGCAATGGGACAACTAATCATGGTTTAGTGCCCTGTCATATTTCTACTAATCTGTCAAACAAACAAGTCACTGAAGTTGCCTGTGGGTCTTACCATTCTTTGGTGCTAACATCTGATGGAGAGGTGAGAATAATTAGCATAAATCTCATTGATTTTTTTCAGTAAGATTATATAAATTTTTATAGCAGTCTTAGAAATATGATCGTTTGATTAAAATAACCATCTTCCTCAAATTCAGTCTTATTCGTGTTAGCAATTCATAGACCTGGTGGTTATATCATGAAGTGTACCTTTATGTAGTAGGGATTTCTGTAACTGCAAGATTTAAAAGGCTGTAATGTTCCTTCTATATTGCTATACTCAAGGGTTTTATTTACAAAAAGAAAAATCCCAAAATGCTGGAAAACATGGCTAAGGTAAAGTTGATATTTTAATAATATTATGTGATATCTGAACAGAATTATTGCTATTTGTGTAGATAATACTGATAACCTAATTTTATCAAGTAATGCATTTTGTAGGAATGAATTTTATAAAAACTTCTCTGCCTGTGGTGTGAGAATTTATGCATATCCAGCACTTTGAGAGCAAAGATGAGACACTGTAAGTCAGTCCATGTTAGTGTCCATTTGAGACACTTTATAAGTTAGCGTGTTTCATTTTTTAATTCCCAGGTATTTGCCTGGGGTTATAACAACTCTGGGCAGGTAGGATCTGGATCAACAGCCAATCAGCCGATCCCTCGAAGAGTCACGGGCTGCTTACAGAATAAAGTAGTTGTGAACATAGCATGTGGGCAGATGTGTTCAATGGCAGTGGTGAACACTGGGGAGGTAAGAAAGTTGTTTCGTGGGCGCCTGGGTGGCTCAGTTGGTTGGGCGACTGCCTTCGGCTCAGGTCATGATCCTGGAGTCCCGGAATCGAGTCCCGCATTGGGCTTCCTGCTCGGCAGGGAGTCTGCTTCTCCCTCTGACCCTCCTCCCTCTCATGCTCTCTGTCTCTCATTCTCTCTGTCTCAAATAAATAAATAAAATCTTAAAAAAAAAATCTAAAAAAAGAAAGTGGTTTCGTATGTTGTTTAAAAAACCCGTTTGCCTTACCAGTGTGATACTGACATGTCATGTTTCTCAACAGAGAGCTCGCTTGCTTCTGTGTTTCATGGGCACTGAGTCTCTGGTTTTCCTTCAGATCTATGTCTGGGGTTACAATGGAAATGGGCAGCTTGGACTCGGCAGTAGTGGCAACCAGCCAACTCCCTGTAGAATAGCAGCTCTGCAAGGCATTCGTGTCCAGCGGGTATGTCCACAATCGTTTGTATGTGCCTGTTTTTAAGTCTTTAGTGGCAAAGATACCAATGGACGCAGTTTTCTTGGCAGATGAAAAGTTTAGCTGCTTGTTGTTTTCTTCACTGAAGTAAAGGCTAAAGCTCTATTTCCCTGAATTAAGTTGTAGATGTTCATCAGGAAATTTATGTTTCTAGGCCACTCTCATACATAGCTGTTGGAATGTAAATTGTTACGATCTTTTCCAGGGAAACTTTGGCAGTATATATCAAGAGCCTTGAAAATATTTATACCCTTTGTTCTATAATTTTATTCCTAGGGTATTATCCTAAGGAACCAAAATGGAAGACACTTACAGAACTATTGGAGAAGATATAACAAAAGAAGAAAGAGAGAAAGAAAAAAAAAATGCTAAAACTTCAATAAATAAATAATAGATGTAGCATAATTTATCTAATCAAATAAGTTAATGGTTAAATAAATTATACTAAATCTGTATGAATGGAAATGATGTTTACAAAAGATTTTTAATGATATGGAAATAGTGCTATGTGATGTCAAGTAAAAATAAAGATACAGACGTGGTGCATGGAGACATGATACATATCCCTATATCTATATAGAAGTGGAAAAATAATCCTGATCTTGAGATTACTTTCATATTTATACTTTTCTACATTTTTTCAACATTGAACATGTTTTACTTTTACAATAAAAAAGAAAAAAAATTCTTAAAAAGTGAAAGTGTGTTCCATATTCACTCCACACCCTTGATCTCTGTGAGCATGATGAATGCCATATTAAAGCTGAACAAACCAGACTCATGTCACCATGACTCATGTTGAAATTACTGCAGTTTTGGCCCCACATAGGCTAAGCTAGTTCTGGGCAAGTACTGGTTACCTTAATGTTTTGCCTCTCTGAGCAGGCTGCCTCTTCTTTTTTTTTTTTTGCATCTTTGATTCTTAACCTATCTTGTGAAAGCATATTTGCAGGCCTAAGTGGATTTGGTTTTTCTCTATCCAGGTTGCCTGTGGCTACGCACACACATTAGTGTTAACAGATGAAGGCCAAGTGTATGCTTGGGGTGCAAATTCTTATGGCCAGTTGGGCATTGGCAATAAAAGTAACCAGTCCTATCCTGCGCCTATCTTCATGGAAAAGGACAGGTAATATGTGCATTTTCAAAATAACTTGCATGTTCTTTAGTGATAAACAGAACGTAGACATGATATAGAATTGTGGGGAACTTGCTGCTAATATTAGAATATTCTTTCATGAGAACATTCATTTCTTTTTAAAATTGGCTTTTGGAGGCACCTGAGTGGCTCGGTTGAGCAGCCGACTCTTATTTTCAGCTTGGGTCATGATCTCAGGGTCCTGGGATCAAGCCCGTCATCGGGCTCCGCGCTCAGTGGGGAGTCTGCTTGAGGATTCTCTCTCCCTCTGCCCCTCCCCACACTCATGCTCGCTCTCTCTCTAAAATAAATAAATCAGTCTTTTAAAAATAAATAAAATAAAATTGGCTTTTGAACTGTTGGGGAGTTTGTATGTTAAATATTCTACTTTCACTTACTCATATTTCAGCTACTCTACACTAACCACAAGGACTAAACCTCCAACAACTATCCTACTTTATTCTTCTCCCTCACAAATTACCTTTTCCTCCTCCTTACTGTTTTCGGTTTTATATTCTTAAGAGGAAGTTGAATAACACTTGAGGTCAATCTTCTGTGGCTTAGGAAAATGAAATCTCAATAGGGGTAGGGTATAAAGCTATTCACTCAGCTACTTATAAAATGTGCCAGTTGAAAGGATAGGACTGTCTCATTATTTTAGCTCCTAAGCTATCACTATGGGGACATGTAAAATGGTTAGAAAATTAAGACTTAGTTTTGCCCACTTCTTTACAAGGTTGTGTTAAGTAATTTGCTAATTAAAAAAATCCAAAATTTTTCCCCAAATTATCCTACTATTTCTGAAAGCCTTTTGAGTGTCTCAAACATGGCTATATCACTGCCTTTTCATTCTACATTTTTAAAATTATTTCATTAGTCTTTCTGTTAAACCAGGGTTGTAATCATTGTAGAAATTACTATATTTCCTTTTTTATTGTGCATATTAATTTTTGTTAAATCTGATTTTAAAGTAAATATATGGACACATAGATTATCTTGCATTTTTATACAATTCTTTTATATTTTCCTGTTGGAATATTTAACAATGAAAGTGAAGAACAAGATTGTCAGTTTCAACCCACTTGTTTTCATTTGAGTGTTATAAGCTTGGCTAATTTTATTTAACCTGTGTCAAATAGGTTAAAAAAAAGACCTGTTTTTGGTTTCTTTCCCCAAAATCTTAGGATAAGACCCTGGACCTCTTAAGGCCTGGGGAGGAGGAGAGGGACTGGAGGCCAGAACCTGTGGGTGTGGATACATGCACACAGCCATGCTATTTGCATTTCCCTTCAAGGTAGCTCAGAGCTACTCAGTGGAAAGAGAAGGGACAGTCTTGAGGCTTTGAACAATCACAAAACTGCCTCAGTTTAGCAAATCCAGTCAGTAGGGACGTTTAGTATTTAGACACACAACAAAGAAGTGTTAAAGAATCAAGTAAAGGTGTCATGGAAATAAGAACAACATATTTGTATGGCACTTTACCATTTTTCTGGTGCTGTCACACTTCACATACATTTTAACTCATCTGCAACTGGACTTGCCAAATCCACTGCTATCTGCCCACCGGCAACTTGCCCCACGTTGCACTGCCAGTCCCCGATCACCCCAGAATGAGCGCCACGTCTTCTGACTCTAGTCACGCTGGGCCAATTATAGGGCAGCGTGGTGGGGGAGGCAGGAGATGCAGAAAAGCAGGGCATGGGAGTTATGGAGTGTCAGCTCCTTACCTGGTACTTGAGAGTACTGCTTTTTTGTCTATTTTAAAAACTCAATTTTTAAAAAAAATCTTTTTGACTTTTTTCAAGTTTTGAATTATAAATGTAAAAAAAAAACGTGGAAATAGCTACACACTTGCATGCTCACTGTAGTCCACATAATCATTATTTGGGCTCTAAATATCATGGATGAATGTTTTGAAGGAGATATTCCTGCTTTTCTCTTTTCCATGCCTGAATTCGCTGTGGTCATCCCTGAGTTTGCAGGCTCTCCACCACACGAATATTGCAAGGGAGGAATTTGTAAGTCTGCTGGGACTTGTTTTGCACGTACCCACCCTTTTCAGTGGCTGAAATTTGCAGATATGTTATGACTTATCTCTCAAGAACTCACTTCTGACTCTTTGGGACCCATTTCATGGAAGTCTGACTAATTAGAAACAAAAGGATTGAATTTAGGGTGGGGTGGATCTCCAGGTCCTGGTTACCTATTCACAGAAGTGGAAAGTGAAAATCTGTCTACATTGGATCCTTTGCTCAAATGACAGCCCAAGGAAAACCTTTTAAAATTTTTCCCACAGAGTTCTACTTCTGATGAAGAATGCTAATAACATTTGTTAGCAATTTATGTTCACATAAAAGTAATTTTAATGACTAAAGTGATTCTCTTCTCTCTAATCCAGTCGTTCCCAATCTTTCTGAAGTCTCAGTACTTGGATTTATCAGCATTTGTCTTTGTTCCTGAAGTTTCATAAAAGCATATTTGAAGTTAAACTGATTTAAAGCTAACTTTGCCTTGTGTTTCTGTGAATTTTGTGACACCTTGTGACAATTGGTAATATGTTGGCCTCTTACAAAGCCAGGCTTGGGAGTCACTGCTCTGGACCCTTATTACCATTCTTTGTTCTCCTCCCTTCTCGCTCACAAGTCACCTTTTGTCTCTCCTCATTGTTTTCTGTTTTACATGCTTCCTCACTCTCTGCATTTTCATTTCTAGTACCACACCCATTAAGCTGCGTTCGTTGGGGATCATTCTGGGGAGGTGACACAAAACTCATTTATTAGGAACGTGTAGTACCTTCTTGTCATTGCACGGGGCTGCAAACTAAAATGTGAAATATGCCAGACATCCTGCCAGTGAAGGTTAGCTCAGTTCACAGTCACCATCTGTTGCATATTAGACTGGAAAATCTGAGCTTCGGAATTTGCTTCTTGGTGTGAATCAGATTTAAGAACAGATGACCTTGGGCCACAGCAGGAAGCCTTGGCAGTTGGTTGGGTCCCACGCTTAGACCTGAAGGCTCCCTCTAAACTGTCTCCACTCTTGTTCCTGTAGCAGCTGCTGCCGTCAGCCAAGCCCGTGCCCCACCCCTGACTTCCCGTGTGCTGCTAGGTGCTCCAGGTAAACGTCACGAGGCCGTGTGTAGGGAAGGCCAGCGCTCCACAGCCTTCCGCATCCCAACCCCTTTGCCGGGTCTGTTCCACCCTTTCTCCACGAAGCCGTGTTCCTGCCTCTTGTAAGGGCAAAGGCCGCTCCCGTTCCATGGAGGCTCATAAAGATATTCCAGAAGCGAATGTAGGAATTAAATTATTCTGGTTTTCTGATGTTGGGTAGAAGGACACTGCTGTGTTTCCATCAGTTACATTTTTCATAGAACATTACCAGGGAAAAGAGATTTTAAGTGGTCTCCCAGAGTTCCTGCAGCCACTGGTAAACACTTGAGTCACCAGAAGAAACTGGTTTTGAATGTGCCCTGTGCTGGGTAGCTGATTTCATTTACTCTTCACCACAAGGCTGTGAAATGACTGCTACCTTGTCTTCTGCTCTCCTCACTTCTTTTTTTTTTTAAGATGATAAAATGATGATAAGAGTCTAAGTAACTTGGCCTCCACAGGCTGCTGTCTGACCCCCTGCCCATTGCATCAAGCCACGTAAAATGAAGTATGTTGCTGCCCTCACGTTTGGTGTAACATGTGAGGGTAGATGGTAATAGTAGATGCCCTTTCTTTGAATAAACATATTTACTCTATTTCCTTCCCCTTTTTTCTTTATTTGTTGAAAAGAGAAGCCAAATAGGATTGGCCATTTTCCCTGTGTGGGCAAGGAAGTTTCTTTTGTAAAGCCCATAGTGGAAGTTTGGGCCCATTCATTGACTTAACCATGCAGGTAGGAAAGGTGTCACTACCTGAACTGAACATTGGGAATGTGCAGTCTCTATATGAGGGAGGCTTTGCCACTGAAAACACTTAGCAGTAATTCTGTTAAGAAGCCTCTACTGGTAGCTGCTATTTGTACACCAGGCACTGTGCTGGGTGTTTGACATTTTATCATTTAATTCTCACGTACTAGCCTTGCAGTGTGATGAAACTGAGGCTCCTAGAGGCTCGGGAACATTCCCACGGTCACATGGCCTAGTGGTAGAGCTAGGATGAGCCCTTAGTTCTGTTTGACTCCGGCGTCCAGGCTCTTCACCGTGGCATATCGTACATAGCCTCGTTTCTAGTACTCCTGTTTTCAAGAGCTGGGAGCTGCCCTTGAATAAATCAGTGAAATTGCTTGGGCCACACATGAAAACAATACATTTGGAGGCAAGCCATCTCCAGCTTGTATGATGACCATCTTCCCTCCTTGGCTGGGAAACATCCAATTAAAACAGGTGGTGGAGGGATGTCTCCATCCTTCAATTGCTAGCCTGTCAGTGGGGTCTTACACCCCTCAGTTGCTCTGTGTTGTTGAGTCTTTCCCAATTAGTCAATAAAATGACCTATAAATTGCTTAGGAAGACACCATATTAAGGAGAGAAACACACTTAGAGAGAAATAAGCCAGTGATTCAGCCTGCCAACAACTTATAATCTAGCTGAAGAGGTAAGACATACATCCCAGAGAGGATAAGGGCCAGGCTGGAGTGGTGTAGACAGGATGTGCTTCAAGAGCTCAGGTGAATGAGAGACCTCTTAGTTTGGGGCTATTTGAGCTGGGCCTTGAAAGATGGGCAGGATTTCTAAGGCAGAGAGAAAGGAAAGAACATTCTTAAACAAGGGACTTTAACTGTGAGTAAGAATATTGAGGGGCAGTGAGTACATCTGTGTGTTGGAACACAGGGTATGTAGGCAAATGTGATTTGAAAGAGGGCTAGATTATGGAAGGTGTTAATGCCACATGTCTGGATTTTATCTTGTGGGAAGCCACTGAGAGTTTGAAAGTACTGATGAGAATGGTGTTTTCGGAGGATTGTTAACCTGCCAGCCTTGTGCAGTTTGGTTCAGAAAAGAGAGAGTCTAAGGCAGGGAGACAAAGGAGGCCGTTACTTTGGTCCAGATATGGGGTGTGCCTTACCTAGGGTGGTGGCAGATGGGAGAAATTACAAAGAGAGAATCTATATGATTTGTCAACTGGATATTCTGAAAAAAAGTGGTTAAGTGAGAAGGGAGAAGAAGTCAAAGATGACTGTGAAGTTCTGAGCCTAAGTCACTAAGGATGGTGGTATATAGTATGGTCTGCTATGACAAAATCAGGATGGCGACCTCACTTAGGGTAAACTAGTTCGCTATGTTTCCTGAATCTGTACAGTGGTTTATACTTAGAGAAAATTAATTAGTTCCAAATCAACAAAAACAGAGTTTTCCATTAGAGAAGTATACAGACAACTACCCCCGTGGCCATCATGAACTTACCGGGCTAGGGTCTAGCATATGTCAGTTTCTGAAATCTGCTCTCTTGGGCTCTTGAAGATAGAGTCCAGTGACTCAGGACTATTGACCTTACTGTTTGTAGTGCGAGTTGGGGTGGCCCACAGCATGTTCCATCTAACACTAAAATTGGTGAAATTTTGATGAAAATATTTCTCGATATTGGGTCAAGACCTGCATTAAGTAGCAAGTCTTTTTTACGTACTTAAGTCCTGTTTTAAGAAAAAAAAAAATTAGATCACTGTTTGGTTAATTTGTTCATTTTGGTCTCTCCCCTTGGATTGTACTTGCATTTCACAATGGGACGGTACTTATTTTTGGAGGCCTACTGGCTAGAAGTGGTAATAACAAGCAGATCTTCATGACTTGCGCCGTTGAAGGATAGCTAAAATGTAAAGAACTGATTGGTGCCTGAAAATTTAGGAGATTGTCTTCTGTTGTTTTTTTTAAATCAGTTAAGGCGAAGGGAAGGAGAAATCAACTTGTTTCTTCTCCCGTTTGCCGCGTTCACTTGGTCTTTCTTTGTGAACTTAGAATTATAGAGATCGCGGCCTGCCACTCGGTGCACACGTCAGCGGCCAAGACCCAGGGCGGGCACGTGTACATGTGGGGCCAGTGCCGGGGCCAGTCGGTGATCCTGCCCCACCTCACCCACTTCTCCGGCACCGACGACGTGTTCGCCTGCTTTGCCACGCCTGCCGTCTCGTGGCGCCTCCTGTCCGTGGGTGAGCAGTCTTCGTCCCTTTGGGTGTGGGCCTGATGCTAGGAAGGCAGGGCTGGTGCTTTCTGTTGTGATAGTAAGGACTTTTTTAGGTGCGGTATCATACAATTGATTTCTGTCTAATGGGCTCCTGTGAAAGGAAGCTAATTTGATGCATTAATTTTTCCTGAAAGAAAGCAACATCACATACTACATTAAAAGCAATTTTATTTGACTGCTTTTAATTTTCCTGGGAAACGATATCATTCATTTTTAGCCAGTCTGTTTACTGAAACATGCAAAGATTTCATTGAGTAGAGCCCTTTGGGGCTTTTTAGTTGTTGGGTTTGCCAGATTTACAAGCAGATGTGTGTGAGGCTCTTATCCTTGACGATAGAGATGTGAAAATCCGTATTTAGGGGAAAAAAGCATTGCTCCGTTGGTCATGTATTTCGGGTATTTTCATGAGAGTCCACAGAGCAGTGCTGTATTCTGGCCTGCTTTTCTCTGTGTCTGTAGTTAACCCTAGAAACATTTGGTGTTCCTCTCTCAGAACCCGACGACCACCTTACTGTGGCCGAGTCGCTCAAGAGGGAATTTGACAACCCCAACACGGCCGACCTGAAGTTCCTGGTGGATGGAAAGTACATTTATGCACATAAAGTCCTTCTCAAAATTAGGTAAGGAATCATTGATTTTGAGAATTGAAATAAATACATTCATATGTTCTAGGTGTTCACAGAACTATGCTAAGTAAGGCTGATTTTGCCCTACGAGCATACCGTGCAGCCAGGGAGACACGGTATGCGTGGCACGAGAAATGAGAACTAACGGGGGCCGGTGTAGTGAGAGCCCGTGGCGGGGGGGTGGAGGGGGCATCAGGGAATGAGAACTCTCAGCTTCCGTAGAGACCTTGCAGGTGGTCTGTGCACCTTGGTGTTGGGCAGCCAGCTGAAGCTCGGCGAGCGTGTTCTGGGCTTTGAGTACCGCGTGGGCTGCTTCCACAGAAGGGGCCTTCCCCGCCTAGGAACTGAGCTTTGTCACCCCCCTCATCAGTTGTGGGATAGTGAACTTTGAGATGCTCGGAAAAAAGAAGGTGAGGCTTTTGCAGGACAACAGAGTCTGGGGTAAAGTTAACACAGATGACAAAAATCAGATTTATTGATGTATTAATTTCTGAGCCAATGAGCTGCATCCATTTGAAGTGCGCAGTTTGAGGAGCTTTGACATATATATTTATGCCTGTGAAACCACTGCCCTAAATCAAGATACAGAATGTTTCTGTCACCCCTCAAAGGTCCCTCATGCCCCACGCCTGGGGCAAGCACTGATCTTTCAGTCACTCTAGATCAGTTAGCATTTTCTAAAACTTTGTTAATGGAATTCATTTCATTTAAATGGAAAAGTGTGATCTTTTGTGCCTGGCTTCTTTCTCCTAGCATAACGATTTTAAAAATCATGTTGTTGTGTACCAGATACTTAAATCCTGCTACAGTGAATCATAAACGCAGCACAGTATTTTAGTCTCGCCTCCCAGCATTTGTTCACTCTTGTGATAGCTCGAAAACCCACCTGGAAGGGGGGAGTGGTTAGTGTGCTAGGGCTCCTGTAACAAAGTGCCACACGCTGAGTGACCTCAACAACAGACACGTATTCTTCCCCAGTTCTGGAGGCCGAAGTCCACGGCCCAGCGGTTGTCAGGGTGCGTTTCTCCTAAGGGAGACTTCATGCCCGTCCTCCAACTTTGGAGGGTTTGCTGGCAGTCTTCGGCATTCCCCCGCTTGGGGCAGGGTCTCCCCAGTCTTTCCGTGGGGCCCTCCCTGTGTGCATGTCTGTGTCCAAATTCCCCATTTTTATAAGGACACCAGTCATACCGCATTAGGCTCACCCTAATGACCCTCATTTTAACTTGATGACTTCTGTAAAGGCCCTTCCTCCAAATACTGTTAGATTCTGAGGTTAGGGCATCAACCTATGAATCTGGGGGCGGGGGGGACACCACTCAACCTAGAGGAGGAGGTAAAGAAACGAAATTACTCAGCGTTCATGAAAATAACCCCACCTGATTGCCCTCAGTGCCACTCAGCGGCCGTGGCGCGGGAAAGTGGCCTGGGAGGCCGGCCCTGTGTTCGGCCTGCACGCGGGGAGGGGGGGGGCGCCCTGCTATGGCGGGTCCGCGCCTGCAGCCTCGTCCCGTAAGTGCTGGTGAGTGAGCTCTCCAGCCAGCAAAGGAAGCGAGGGGTCAGGACAGGGAGACGAAGGTGTGCAGCTGGAAGCTCATGCTGCGCGGTGCTTCTCGTTGTCCGTCCCCTCTGTGAGCCCCACGAGGACGTGTCTTGGGGGGGGCTCTGCTCCCGCCGGGAGCGAGGGCCCCACGGGCTTCTCTCTTCCTTCAGGTGTGAGCATTTTCGTTCTTCTCTGGGAGACAACGAGGATGATATCGTAGAAATGAGTGAATTTTCGTATCCTGTTTACCGGGCCTTCCTGGAATACCTGTACACGGACAGCATCAGCCTTTCCCCCGAGGAGGCAGTAGGTAATGGCCCCGGAGCTTTCCCGGCCGGCGGCAGCGTGCGCGGGAGCCGGCCGCGGAAGGGGCTGTGCGGGCGGCCACGGCCGTAGTTCTCTTGCTGGGCGTCAGACCCAGCCCTTTTCCCTTGTTACTGCTTCGTCCGCGGGGTGGCTGGGTAGCTGTCACCCCGCCAGCGCTGTGGAGGGGCTGCCATTCCCCCGGAACTAGTGTACGTCAGTAACGCCCGTGACTGTCCGGGACCTGCTGCCTTCCGGTGTTTGCAGCAGAGACCAGATAAAATGCACGCGGTAATAGTAAGCCCTGCTGCGCTCCAGAGCCAGGAATTTCCCTCCACACGGCTCTGGGGCCGAACGCTGTGGGCATTCTGGGGCCCCCTGTCCTGAAGCTGGTGTGGGGCATAAAAAGCAATACAGGTTATCAAACAGGCGCAGAGTGAAAACCGTCCTACGTCTCAGGTGACCGCCGTCAGCAGTATTGTTGGCCAGAGGCACAGAGAATTAAAGAATTACTTCTGTAAGGACTTAAAGAGTTCAGCCCTCAAATTTTTAAATGAAATACTCATTTCACGTGTATACATCCAGTATCACTTTGTACCTGAGATCAGCATTTAATTTTCCTCAGGTAAACAGAAATGTGACTTCTGAAGTTTTATAGTTTGCCGTCCTTTCTTCCACGAATGTTTTAGTGCCCAGGCCCTGTGCGTGCCACAGCTCTGGCCTTACCCTGGGGAGCTGGTATTCGGATGAGCGCCAGTCCTAAACGAATCAATCCAGGCGGTCAGTGAGGAGGGCTGGGAGGGCCTCCAAGAGGAAGTGTGGAGCAGAGAGCTGGGGCAAGCAAGAGCGAGCGAGCAGTACCCAAGGGAAGAGCCTTCCAAACACGGGAAGCAGTGAGTGCAGAGGTCTGAGACAGGAACGGATTGGGCATGTGGAGGAGGAGGGAGGGAGGCGGGGGCGTGAGGGAAGTCACGCTCACTGTGGTAAGTATTAGGTCAGGCAGCAGGATGTGGGCAAGAACACGCCCTTGGAGGCCATGGTGAAGTGCTTGTTTTTTTCTTGGTATGATGGAAAGCCTTGGAAGGTTTTGAGCATGAGGCTTCTGTTATTTAGGATTTGCTTTAACAGCAACATTTAAAAAAAATTTTGGTTTAAACAGGATAGTTTCTCATTCACACAGGGAGACAGTGCAGGGCATCCCTACGTGTGGCTCCTGCCCTCATGGTCCAAGACTGTGTTTGCATTACCTGCGGCAGGCTGGAGGAAGGGACCACGAGGAAGGGGCAACGGGTAAATCCCAGTGTCTCTTAAGGCAGGGTCCTGGAAGTTCCACTTATTCCAAACCATGGACCAGAGATGGCCAAGGACAGAACCCCAGCCGCATGAGAGGTTGGGGAAAGTGGTCCTGGAAAAAAAGGGAGAATGGATCTGTGTGGATATGGGGGGCGGGGGAAGCGAGGCAACTTCTACAGTAGGAGTGATGTGATGTGTTTTATTTTTTTATTTCAGTTTTTTAATTTAAATTCTAGTTAGTTAACATATATGGTAAGATTGGTTTCAGGTGTAGAATTTAGTGATTCATCACTTACGTGTAACACCCAGTGCTCGTCACAACAAATGTCCTCCTTAATGCCCATCACCCATTTAGCCCATTCCCCGCCCACCTCCCCTCCAGTAACCTTCAGTTTGTTCTCTAGAGTTAGGAGTCTTTTTTGGGATGCCTGGGTGGCTCAGTCAGTTAAGCATCTGCCTTCGGCTCAGGTCATGATCCCAAGGCCCTGGGCTCGAGCCCCGCATCAGGCTCCCTGCTCAGCGGGGAGCCTGCTTCTCCCTCTCCCACTCCCCCTGCTTGTGCTCTGTCTCTCTATCTCTCAAATAAATAAATTAAATCTTAGAGAGCATGGGGAGGGGCAGAGGGAGAGAGAGAATCCTCAAGGAGACTCCCCACTGAGCACATGCCTGACACAGGGCTCAATCCCAGGACCCTGAGATCATGACCTAAGTCAAAATCAAGAGTCGGCCACTTAACCAACTGAACCACCTAGTTGCCTATAGTTAAGAGTCTCTTATGGTTTGCTTCCCTCTTCTTTTTTCCCCTTCCCCTATTTGTTTTGTTTCTTAAATTTCACATATGAGTGAAATCATACGGTATTTGTCTTTTTCTGACTGACTTATTTCACTTAGCATGGTATGCTCTAGCTCTATCCACGTCATTGCAAATGGCTAGATTTCATTCTTTTTGATGGCTGAGCAATATTCTATCTTCTTTATCCATTCATCAGTTGAGGGACATTTGGGCTCACTCCATAGTTTGGCTATTGTGATAGTGCTGCTGTAAACATTGGGGTGCATGTACCCCTTTGAATCTGTATTTTTGTGTCCTTTGGGGTAAATACCTTGTAGTGCAATGGCTGGGTTATAGGGTAGCTCTATTTTTAACTTTTTGAGGAATCTCCGTATTGTTTCCACAGTGGCTGCACCAGTTTGCATTCCCACCAGCAGTGCAAGAATGTTCCCCTTTCTCTGCATCCTCGCCAACATCTGTTGTTACCTCTGTTAATTTTAGCCATTCTGACAAGTGTCAGGTGGTATCTCATTATGGTTTTGATTTGCATTTCCCTGATGCTGAGTGATGTTGAGCATCTTTTCATGTTAAAAGACCAGTAATTATGATGGTTCAGGTGCAAGGTGGCTATACCCTGGGTTAAGGTGGCGTAGCAATGGAGGTGTTGAGAAGAGATCACATTCTGGATATATTTTAAAGATGAAGCTGATGGGATTTGCTCACGGATGGCACGTGGGGTGTGAGGAAAAGAGAGAAGGATCACTGCTCTAAGGTATTTGGCCTGAGTAGCTGGGTTAATGGAAATATCATTCACTTAAGATGAGGAAGATGGAAAGCAACAGGTTTTGCCCTTGAGTTTGAAAAGTCAAAGGAGTTTGAGTTGCTTCTTAGACATCTGCATGGCAGTTCTTTTTATAGGCCCACTCCCAACATTTGCAGGGCCCTGGGTGGGAGTCCAGATAAAGGCCCTTGTACATTTGTATAAAAATTCAAAGTTATATGTTTCAGTTGAAATATGTTCAATCCTCATACTTTGAAAAATATACCTTTATTGAGAACTGAAAGGCCAGGCTGGAGTTTTAGTTGGAATTGAGGATTTTAGGACTCCTTAGAGTTCCTCGCAGGAATGCACAGGAAGCACAGACCTCAGGCCTCCAGCTTGCGGCCGGCCATCTTTCTTTACCCACTACCAGCTACACCCTGCATTGCAAGGGGTGTGTGGGCCTCCCAGCCGGCACATACAAGCTCCATCCACCCCCGTCCTGCTGGGGCTGGGCATCTGTGCATATCCACATATGTGGCCTCAGGGCCAATTAGATAGGGAATTCCAGAGTCCCCTGTGATCCCAGTGTGGTCTAGGAGTAGGTGCGTGGCTCCCTGGCCACTGTGGGGAGGGTTGTGCCTGGAGGAGGTGCAGATCCGGGCTGTTTTGAGCTGGGGCTCAGGACAGCGTCTTTTCTGAGGGCAGCATTTCTGTGATTCTGAAGCTCAGGAGGGTGTGGGGCTATAGATAGGAGTTTGGGAGTTTTGGAGAACTGACCAAAAACAATTGAGCCATCATAGCTCTCAAGATTTCAAAAGATTTCAATTCCTCCATGGGGTGATAGGCCCTTCTTCTATAATTTTGATAGTATTGGTCATGTTACAATGAAAACAAGCTTCCAGCCCAGGCCTCCCACATGCACACAACTTAGTAGCAGAGAGATGGAGAAACAGTTGATGTTGTCAGATTGATGAAATCCTGGCTCTTTGTGCTTTAGGCCTCTGTGAAGCACCTTGCACGAAAGGTTAGCCTGCAGTAGATGTGACCCTTTTCTATAGAGGATACAGCTAAGCTTTTGATCAGGCGGCAAGCCAGGCCTGAGTGTAGACCTAGCAAGTGTGGCTCTCTGAGAGCGGGCACTGCCGGTCTCCTGCTGCTTCGTCCCATTCACGCGGGGGCAGGAGGAGCCTCCAGTATTTCTGGCCAGGCCTCCTAGCCAAACACCACGCCTTTCATAATGACAAAGTATTTCTGGCGTTCTTTATACTGATTAACAAATGCTCTCATGGAGATTTAGAGAGCCATATCCCTGGCTTACATAGGTTTCTCTCTCTGCGGTGACTGATGTGAAAGTAGGCGACAGAGAATACAGCAGGAATCATCAGTATGTATTAGATGGCATTTTAAGCTGGGGGGCAGGGGGTTGGTGCTGGAGGTCACTGAGGATTGAACCCTGGGGCGCTCAAACATTGGGAAGTTAGGAAGAATGGCCCAGCCAAGAGACTGAAGAGAATTAGGGAGAGGAAAAACAGCAGCAAGTAACACAGTGTTTCAAGAAGATGAGTGTCACCAACCACATGGAACTGTGTGTAAATGTTGAGTGAGACGGAACTGGAGAACAACCCCTTGGGTCTGGCTCCATGGAAGCATTGATGGCATCGGGGCGTCGAGGGGATGGGATTCTGCTGGAATGGCTTCGGGGGAGAATGGGAAATGAGAACATGGAGGCAGCAGACAGAGAGGATGTTTCCCAGGTTTGCAGAGAAATGGGGGAGACGGATGGGAGGCACCCCATGTATCTATGAAAGGTTTCTCTTTTTTCTTCCGTAAAATTATGGGCACTGTTTAAGCATGTGCATGTGCTGAGGGAAATGACCCAGGAGGACAGGTCATAATGCAGGGGGAGGGACAATCCCAGCAGCCTTTCTAGGAAAAATATTCAGGCCATTTTCACTGTGCGCCTGCTTTTCCGCGGCTGCTCATTTGCGGGTTGTGTTTGCTCGGTTCGGCCGCATTCCCAGGTGGAGCCACGCTCAGGATGGAAGTCAGCGTGAGTCTGAACATACACGGCTCTTCCCCAAGGCTTATGTTCAAGTATGCTCTCTGAAGCGTGGAGCAAGTTGAAGCAGGATGCTTGAAATCACTCCCCCTAATAAACATCTCTTCCCACCAGGGTTGCTAGATTTGGCTACATTTTATAGAGAAAATCGTTTGAAAAAGCTCTGCCAGCAAACTATCAAGCAAGGAATCTGTGAGGAGAATGCCATCGCTCTGCTTTCAGCTGCCGTGAAGTACGATGCTCAGGTCAGCAAAGCATGCTTTCGACTAGCTGACCTTCTGGGAAAATGTTAGGTGTTTACCTCATACATTAAACTCGAATCAACTCTAAGAGATTAAAGATTTAATGTAAACAAGTGAAGTAACCAGAAGTACCAGAAAAAGTGAACATTTATATATTGTTAGGGTAGCTCTCCCAGGCAGAAGCCATAGAGGAAAGGATTGATAGATCTGATTTCAGAAAGAAAAAAAAAGTCTATACACCAAAAATGCCACCGAGAAAATTAGAAAGTAAATGATACACTGGGGAAAATATCTGCAACATATCATGAAGCACGTTTACCATAGTTAATGCAGAATTCTTGGAAAACAAAAAGAAAACATGACAGTTTGATGGAAATAAATGGACCAAGAACAAAATGGGCTTATGAATAAATGGAAAATATAAGTGAAAACAAGGTATAATTGTTCACCTGTGACACGGGGAAACATAATCTTAAGAGATAATGCAGGCTCAGCATGATGGATGTTCTCCTGAACAGCCGCTGAGGGTGTGAACTGGGGCAGTCGTGTCAGGGGTCATCGGTACCAAGTGTACTGAGAGCTTTAAAGGGGCAGTTCTTGGGCGCCTGGGTGGCTCAGTTGGTTAAGTGACTGCCTTCGGCTCAGGTCATGATCCTGGAGTCCCTGGATCGAGTCCCGCATCGGGCTCCCTGCTCGGCAGGGAGTCTGCTTCTCCCTCTGACCCTCCCCCCTCTCATGTGCTCTCTCTCATTCTCTCTCTCTCAAATAAATAAGTAAAATCTTTAAAAAAAAAAAAGGGGGGGGGGTGCAGTTCTTTAAGGAATTCCCTTGTAGGAATTTATCGTAAGGAAGTGATCATGGATTCGGACAGAGACTTAGCTTCAAAGATGTTTATTGCAGCACTGTTTATAATTTTGAAAAATTAGAAAAAGCCAACAGGAACAGTGGAGGATTGTTTCAACTGTAGAATGTTAATACTATGAAATTATACAGCTACTCACAATGTATTAATTGAAAAATGATGCCCCTATTTTTGTTTTTTATTATAAGTAGCTGAATTTAAAAAGACTGAGATTCATTATCGACATAGAGAAAAAAGACTGTCAAAGGCCATCTTTGAATGGTGGGATTATGGATGATTTTTATTTCCTATCTTTGCTTGTTTTTTTTCTGAACTTTCTACAGTGACCGTGTATTGTTTTGATAATAAAGAAAGGAAAACCTGTCTTAGAGCTAAATCTTTAGGAAGCAGGCCATACTTCTTGGAGTCGATTTCCTTCTGTTATTAGGATATCCTCTCCTTTGGTCAAAAAACAGGAACATTTAGTCGTGGGCAGAAAAAAGCTTATAACTTCTTTTCTGCTTATATAAATAAATATGCTTATTAAAGAAAATTTGGAAAACATAAAAAGGAGGAGGAAGAAGATGACTCATCAGCCAGAGAACATTAACATTTTCATACAGCTCCTTCTGTTCTTCCCTAGGTCACATGATGTAGATTTCTCTAAACTGGATTTTTTTCACTTAACATTTAAAAAAAATCTTAACCCACCTTGAAACCTTCACATTTAAAAGCATAGTGAATGTCTTTCATCAACCTAATCATACACTGGGCCCGAAAACATGCACAATGCTTCATGGCTAGGCATCGCCTCTGCAGTCTTTCCTCAAGTTTCTTGAAGTCACGGGGGGAGTCCTGGGGGCTGGCAGGCTCTCTCCCAAGTGATGAGGTAGTGGGCACACGGTGTTTCCACCTGAACTAGGCTTCATTTTCAAGACTTCCTCATAGTCCCTATTTATGTGAATTATCTGTGTGGTTACCTTCCGGCCCTCTGTCTTCTAGAAAGTGAGCTCCTTGAGGAATGGCAGGGACCTTGTTTCGCTCACAACCTTACGCCTAGTGCCGAGGGTATGCCTAACACAGAGTGGAAACCCTTTTCAGGCAGAAACCTTTCAGCTCCTCCAGGAGAATATAAAAGTGGAGTATTTTAACAAATACTGCAAACGGAATGAACAATGCAAATACTGTCTCAAGAGGAAGGTACAGAATTCATACACATCGTGCCTATCTCTGAGAAGAAAAAGATTCTTTGCGTGGGCTGGCATGGAGGAACTTGGATATTTTACTCTGTGTTATTTAAATTTTTACATGCATAGATTCACATTAGCTGCACAGTTTTAGAATTGTTCTTTAGGTATTGCTCTACCAACATTTCTTCCTCTTGGCTCTCAAATCCTTTTTCCTTCCTGTGTCTTAGGAGTTTTCATGCGATGTTGCATTGCATTGGGATATACAAATTTGTTAAAACATTTTTTGTTGTTATTCCTAGGATTTAGAAGAATTCTGCTTCAGGTTTTGCATAAACCATTTGACTGTAGTAACACAGACTTCAGGCTTTGCAGAAATGGACCATGATCTTCTCAAGAACTTTATCAGCAAAGCAAGCAGAGTTGGAGCCTTTAAAAATTGATCCTCACCTGCAAGAAATAATTTTTAGCATTTCCATTTTCCCCGCAAAAGCCAGAGGATAACTTCTCCTTAATAGTATTTATGACGAGCTACCCTTGGCTGAATACTTACGTTCTGTCAAAAGAAGGTGGTGGTCAGACGTCTGCCCCATCAGCTGAAGTCTGAAGTTGCCGGTAGAAAGCAGTCAGTGCTCTGATCAGATGTGACTAAGCCCAAGGGAAAAAAACTGAAACGTCTTATTTACCATTTCCTCTTTCGAGTCACTTAAGTCGGACACTTTTGGTACATTGGTCTAAGTATATGCTATTCTAGCCAAATTTTCATTCTTTCAAAAGCTGGTATCACACAGAGAGCTTGACAAGGAATGCTGTCATAACATATTGTCAGCATCCAGCATGGCGCCTTCCATACTCGGTAGGCACTCAGTTAATTTCTTAGAAATCTGAAGTATGCCCTTAGAACAGCTTTATTTGTGGGATACTGGATGAAGGGATAACTTGCACAAAAACAAATTTGAAATAGCCTGTAACTAGTGAGGTTCATATTCTTCTGGTAACTGGTTCTGAGTCATAGTGACTAACTATGAGCATTAATTAAAGTCCACAGACAGCCTTGGCAATTAACTGTCAGAGTCCCAAGGGCTAATTTTAATTTTCTGTTTACTCTGAGTCATTAATTTCTCATATGGGATTATTGAATATGAAGTCCTGTCTCTGAATGAATGTTATTTCTGGGCTCATCTGCTTTACATAATTGCATTATGTCTTTCCCTTTTGTGTTAAGAGAGATTTGCCTGTGTAAGTAAAAATGATTACGCGTTTCTCTTGTAGTTGACTTTTATGTCACTATAAAACAGTTCTCTTAACCTGGCACAGAATAATTATAAAGTGCTAGCTGAAAAGGATCTCACACTTAAATTTCATGGACAGCATTAACAAGAATGAGATAAATTTATACTTTTTAGATCAAAACAAGTTACCCAACTGTAAGAGAGAAACTGGAACGGGATGTAGGATGTAGTGTCAGATTCCTCTAATACGTGGTTTCACAATATGATACGTGTTTCACAATATATTATGTAAAGAAAACTCTTTTGGAATTAGAAACCTTGTTCTGATGCTGAACTATTTGATAATAAAGTGCTTATTTGCAGATAATAGGACAAATGTGTGGTTTTTTAATCCCTAAGCAGCAGCAAAATTATATCAACCTGACATCACTTACAAAAACCCATTTGATAAAAGCTTATTTTTGGAAGCAGCTACTCAGATAAGGTATCATAGCAAAGCCCACCCTAAAACATAAATGGCACATAACATAATTACTGTTCATATTATTAAACATGACTGCTCTTTATTGGTGAGGTCACTTTTGTTTCTGTTTTGTTTTATTTTTATTTTTTTATTTTTTTAAAGATTTTATTTATTTATTTGACAGAGAGACACAGCGAAAGAGGGAACACGAGCAGGGGGAGTGGGAGAGGGAGAAGCAGGCTTCCCGCGGAGCAGGGAGCCCGATGCGGGGCTCGATCCCAGGACCCTGGGATCATGATCTGAGCTGAAGGCAGACGCTCAGCGACTGAGCCACCCAGGCGTCCCTTGTTTTTGTTTTTTAAAGATTTTATTTGAAAGAGAGCACCCATGGACGCACAAGCGGGTGGAGAGGCAGAGGAGAGGGAGAAACAGACTCCCCACTAAGCAGGGAGCCTGACCACATGGGGCTCGAGCCCAGGACCCCAGGATCATGACCTGAGCCGAAGGCAGACACTTAACTGACTGGGCCACCCAGAACCCCCCGGTGAGGTCACTTTTGAATCCTTAGTTCCTTTTTATCTGTTTTTGCAGACCTTAGCTGGTAGGGGCAAAGTGGCCTGGATGTCTCTAGTTCTAAATCAGAATCCTGTTTTTAGAATTATGTAGTCTTATTCAGTTATTTGTTATTTTAAGTCAGCCATATATACCATTTGTTTTCATTATTTGCTAGATGTGCTATTTTATCTACCAGAGAAACATTCCGACGTGGGACTGGCCACAGCTATCCGCTCGGGCTGTTGGACAGCTGCAGGCTGCGTTGCTGACGCTGCCCTGCTCAGCCTCCTGTGCCACTGACTGATGCCTTTCCATCCTTATGAGCTCTTCCGAAACCTCTTCCTTTCTTGTCTATTTCTGACAGGGTCTTCTGAAGCTTCTTGATGCCTCTTTCTTTTATAAAATCATTTCACGTAAAAATTGGAACACTCGGGGCGTCTGGGTGGCTCAGTTAGTTAAGCATCTGCCTTCGGCTCAGGTCATGGTCCCAGGGTCCCGGGATCGAGTCCCGCATCGGGCTCCCTGCTCGGCGGGGAGTCTGCTTCTCCCTCTCCCCCTGCTCTTCCCCCTGCTCGTGCTCTCTGTCAAATAAATAAATAAAATTTTAGAAAAAAAATTGGAACACTCAAAGGGAACAGCTAAGGTTATTTAGGCATGAGAAATGGCCTGCCCTTTCCTGAACACCACAGAGTCAATAGCCATGCTTCCAGAGTACCAGTTCCTCAAAAGGGCTGGATGGACTTTTACCCAGATTTTCTAAGCTTTGCTATGTGTAGATTTGCACTGCTATATCTCTCCATTCTTATCTCTGTGTACAATAGAATGATCTATGGAACTTTTACAAAATACAGATTTAAGGATTCTAATTCAGTACATTTAAAAAACTCCCCAAGTAATTTTGATGTTTAGCCAAGTATGAAAGCCACTATTTAACCCTTAAAATCTGGGACTCCACACAAGAAAGGGCTAATTAGGCCAGCTGAGAGATGACAGATGAGTCCCATGGATACATCCCTGAAAAATACATTCCTTTCTCTCTGGTCTTTGAGGATAGGCTTGCCATCAGCACTCCTATATGAAGGATCACAACACTTTCTTTCTAACAGATGAGTGTTTGTAGAGCCCCAGAAACCTTGCTGTTCAGTTAGGGATACGTGAGGGAAAAGGTACATTTTTCATCATAATGACACTGCATCAGAGATTAACGAATTCTTTATCTTACATAAATTCATCTTAGGGTTTTCTATCCTCAAGTTCTGTTTCCTCTCTGCTCACACAAGGAAGTTCAATGATTTAGTGCTTCTGGTATAATTCCAATACAGCTTACACAGAGAAGGGTTAAGGTTTTATAGAAATACCGTCACCCGCTGATAGAGGTTTGTGAAGATATCATTTAATGCTTTTTAAAACTAAAGGTTAATGGGGGCGCCTGGGTGGCTCAGTCGTTGGGCGTCTGCCTTCGGCTCGGGTCATGATCTCAGGGTCCTGGGATCGAGCCCCACATCGGGCTCCCTGCTCCACGGAGAGCCTGCTTCTCCCTCTCCCACTCCCCCTGCTTGTGTTCCCTCTCTCGCTGTGTCTCTCTCTGTCAAATACATAAAATATTAAAAAAACAAAAAAACCCTAAAGGTTAATGTTCTTCAGCTGAGACCTGAAGAAATTGCCAGTCATTCTGGACCAAACATGGTTTCTATTTAGAGGCAGGATTCCTGAGCGGTGATAATGAAAAGAAACAACGATAAACTACATAGTCTTGTCTTTCTTGTTTTGGGTGTCTTTGGTCTATCTTATTAGCCCTCCCCATGATAATATTACAACAGACGGTGAGGGAAAATTGCCAAGAAAAATGAAAAATCATACCTGTTATTTTTAATTCAGTCTTTGCCAAAGCATAAACACATAAACCATACTGATTTCCTCTCACTCAATTCTGTTGAAATGACATTTTCTGTTGAGGAAATAAGTGAGATTGGTCTGTGGCATAAATTTAACTTTCATATTAAATTGTCATTATCTTATATGCCAGCGCTAGTATATAAGTATACCCCCAAAATAACAAACACAGAAGAAGATTCCCGAGAATACCCAGCTTCATATTAAAAGAGCTTGTTTTAATTCCGTTCAGACAGGATACTGCATTACCAAGATATATTTCTATCTTACATGCTATACTTGTGGTAGAAATTTGTTATTTCTAAAGGCAAAGTTTCCTGTTGTCCTGTAAAATACGTATTTAGTCCAAAGGAAAATTCTACTGAATGAATCATTACTAATGCCATGGACACCAGCCCAAAAATGAGGAACAAAAAGATGCTTTGACGGGCAAGTTTCTTTGAAATCATCCAGATGGCAATAGAACTAGTAGATAGGGTTTTTCTCCCATTTGCACCTGAAAACTGTAATGAGGAGTAAATAAATAAATGAATTTGAACTTGTCCTTTTTCCTATAAAGAGCTTTAACTGCTAGAATGCTAAATCTCTGGAAGTGATTAATTTTCTATCATCCAGACTAAAAACTGGTAGTGTCATAAAGGCTGCTTGATTTTGCCTTGCCCTAAGAGATGCATTTCATGTAAGATCCCCACCCAACAAAAATACAGTCTGCTGAGGTATGCTTGCTGCTTTTCCGGCCCTAAGCTCTTTGCTTTGCTTCCTTCAGAAACAAACAGGCTACCGTTCTGGGAGGAGACAATTTCACTTTCCACCCTGTTTTTGAGAAATCATATTACTTAAACTCGAGGTATTACCTTATCTGACACCCTTGGTACCAGATAGGTTTCATACTTTTTTTTGGAGTTTAGTACCTATGGTACATACCGCATAATATGTAATACCTGAGTAGGGCCTAGGTTAGATTCCCAAAATCAATGTATTAATATTTTTGTAGTGAAACAAGAATATTCCTACTAAATGGGATAAAGGCTGTAAACAGCTCTATGTCAGTTTAGATACGCTTTTGATGCACGTTGACTTTTGTCACCAAATACACAGACCACTTGGGTTTTTAAGCTTTTTAGATTTCAGAATTGCAGATAAAAGACTGTGGACTCATGATATCTATATCTATATGGGATGTTTGGGAGGAAACGCCTTTAATACATACGCTTTGCGGGGTGTCTGGGTGGCTCAGTCGTTGGGCGTCTGCCTTCTGCTCAGGTCATGATCCCAGGGTCCTGGGATCGAGCCCCACATCGGGCTCCCTGCTCTGCGGGAAGCCTGCTTCTCCCTCTCCCACTCCCCCTGCTTGTGTTCCCTCTCTCGCTGTCTCCCTCTCTGTCAAATAAATAAAATCTTTAAAAAAAAATATACACCACACACACACACACACACACTTTGCATGAGATGAACAGATTCTTGCTTCCCCACTCCTTGTCTCACAACTGTCTCTGTTTCTCGGACGTGCTATTATCGTTCCTCAAGCACACAGGCATATTGCTACCTCCAAGCACTGGCTTTTCTGCTCTGTGGACTGTTTTCCCGTCATTGTACGACTTACTCCCTGGCCTTTTCCAGGCTTTGCTCAAAGGTCATCTCAGGAAGTCTCTCCCTGACCACCCTATTTTACATTCTTAAATTCCTTTCCGATCAGCACTCCCTATCCTTCTTGATATGTTTTTCTGCACAGCGCTTAATACAATCAGACACACTATTGTTTATTCACTTGCTCCCTCCCTGTCCCTGAAACTACAATTAGATGGGAAGCTCCACAGAGATAGGGATCTTAGGTTTATTTACCCATTGCTGTATCCCTCGCATTTAGAGCTGTGCCTGGAACATGGTAGGTACTCAGTACATGACATATTAAAAGAGGAAGAGAATATTTATTATTTGTTTCCATATACTTGGAAAAATATGCAAAATACATTCTTTTTTTTTTTTTTTTTTGACTACATAGGGGCTTCTTCTAGGTGCTAGAGCTCTGAGATCAGCCAAACTGATGCTTCCCATCTGAGGAGGGAGGTTGATGCAGGGATGAGTAGACAGGCAATAGGCATATTAAGGCAGATCTAACATTAGCGGTAGCAGCTGGTTATGCCCATACCCAGTGTTCAAGAAAGATTAATGCCTAATATTGGCAAAAAGAATGAGCTATTTGGAAGTCTAATGTATGTTCATCTAAAATAATTACCATAGAGTATGTGCTCAAAAATTGTTGAATTAATCAATGAATGTGAAAGTCCTTTCTGCAGAATCATGAATGCAATTTCTGTTTTATGAATGTATCCTTTGAGACATATTTAATAAATAAGCCTTATAATTCTATCTGAAAAAAAAAAGAGGCATGTTAAGGCAATTTCTGATGGTGATAAACACTGTTACACTTTTGAAGGAGAGTAACATGATGATACAGAGTAAGGGTTTTAGCTTGTGTGGTCAAGGCAGGCCTCTGAGCTGATGAGCCCTGAAAGACTGGAAGGAACCACCTATGCAAACGTATGGGGGAAGAGCACTCCAGACAGAAGGAACAGCAAGTAGAAAAGCCTGAGGTAGGGAGAGGGTTGTGAGGAAAGGTCAGCATGGCGAACGCACAGTGAGCAGGGAGAAAGTAGCATGAGAGGAGGATGCAGAAGCAGAGAGAGGACACTTCCCAGGCCATGGTAAGGAGTATGAATACCTGAGTAGCAATGTGAATCCATTTATATTTTAAAGGGATCATTTTTGCTCTTAAGCTGAAAGGTAAAGAGGAAAGAGGGAACATGGAGACCAGTTAGACATCTAAAACACTGGTCTCAACAAAAGCAGGTAAATGACTAATCTTAGGGTTTGGGCTTGACCAAGTAAGTGGTTGGTAAAATTGGGAAAGACTAGGGCAGAAACAAGGTACTTTTGTTTGATTTTGGTTTCTATTTTGAGAATTCAGGGGGTGAGGGAAGAGAGTGAGACTCAAGAGTTCTCTTGGCTATGAGGGCTCTGACCTCCATGAAGAGGTCAGACTGGGAAATAAATTTGGGGATCATCAGCATATGAAGCCAATTAAAGGTTAAGAATGGATGAGACACCAGGAGAGAACTCAGATATAGAGGAGAATATTAAGGCACTTGATACAAAGAATACATCAGACCATTAAGACTCTTAGCAACTAATTTATTTTAAAATAGACAAACTATTAACTGTAGAAAATAGTTACATAGCAATTTTAAATGTACAGTTTTAACCAATACAAAAAAGCGATAAAGCAGTATCTGAAGCCTTATGTAAGAAATCTCAATACAGGATCTCTGAAGTTTCTAAAATTCTGGCACTAACTCTAACATGAGCTTTCATTAGCAAAAAATCCAGAAATATGGTAGCCCTTGACCTAAAAGCTAACTGATTTTTATGATATTCATGCAAAAATTAATGAGGAAATGGGAGAAAGCTTCCTAGTGCCTTGTTATAACTGCCAAAAATAAGTTTGAAACTTAACTGAGCACAAAATAAAATTTCATTTTCTAACAAGACCAGATTTCTTTTTAAAAAGAACTCTGAGTTTAGACAAAGTGATTTTCCTAAAAGCTAGCTGATGCTACCTTAAATATCACCTACTTTAAATTATACCATCTCTAAATAAGTTAATCACACAAGATAGTTTAAATACACCTTTAGGTGTCAGGGGAAAGCGCCTCTTTTTCTAACACCGCTGTTTTCATTTGAAGCTTTTGCACAAAACCAGATAGAAACATGAATGCCTAACCCAAAGACCTTTGATTACTTGCAATTTTCGAGTAGAAATGATGTGGCTTTGAATATGCCAGTGTTAGACCATACTGACTTAAAAAAATAAAAGATAAATAGACAACTGCCAGTTCAAAAGATACATGGAAGACATGTACAATTCCAGAGAAAACACCCCTTCCCAAATTTAGGAGGGCAGAATAATTGCTGAGATGCAATTAGACAAACCTCTAAGAAAGAAAAATTAAGGCTCCTATAGTTAACAGTCTGTTTGTAGAATAAAATTGTTTTGTATCTTGATTCTTCAGGACCCAGAAACATTAGAAAGTGCACTTGGGATATACTGTCTTAGGGCCCTCTCTAGCAAAGCTCTAGCTGAACACTTGATTTTCCAAGTACTAGATGGTTACTTCCTGAATTCAGTGATCTGAATGGTATAAAAACCAAGAGTACTATTAATAACCCTCATTTTTAAAGCATGAGTTGGATGAAGAAAAGAATCAATAAATTCTTACAAGTCCTGAGGTATGAAATCTGTATCAGTAGTATGACAACATCATTTGTTTATACTTTGTTTTCTGCTTGTGTTTAAAAACTAAAATTTATAAAACAAGCACACAGTACATCAGATTCCATTAGTAAACTAAAATCTAATGTGTAAAAATTAGTGATTTTTTTTTCTAGTTTCTAATATCTGTTTTAGCAGAAGAGTTCAGGATCATTTGGGTGAAGGGGGAGTAGTCAGCCAAATTGCATTTGGAAGACAGGACACATATTCTAAGGGCGTTCGTGTTAAATTAAAAAAAATATATAAATATAAATTAATAAAAATAATAGCAAACATCACATACATGCCACAAGAAAAGACAAAGTACTCAAATAGGCCTGGGTTGTTCGGACCGCCACTCCCAGGGCATCCTCCCCATTTGTAGAGCAGAGCAATTATACTTTGGAAATGGAAACATCCACTACAAATTTAAATGGCAGTATTTACACAAGATTTTTAATCTTGTGCAATAACAAGTATATTCTACTGACTACGACATTGCAAGTGGCTTAGGAATCCCCTGCACGCACACCACACGCAAGCCCGTGTGCACACTGGATATCCACCAGAAGAGCTGAAGATAGGTATTCAATGAGGCCGTAAACAGAACCTGGGAGAGTCACACAGTGGGATCTGTGAGAGACCATGAGGCCAGAGGTGTACTCGGTGCCCACGGGGGTCATAGGACCCTCATTTTTCTTCCCTGTTTGAGGTATCCATGCTATCGTTCATTTTCTGCTTCTGCATTCGTGTTCGGGTAGATGCTGGAAAGAGGATGAAGAAATGTCAATAGCACTGATGGCGCTAGGTAAGTTGACAAAGGGCTGCCATAAAGGTTACTCTTGTGCCAAATCGAAGGAGTTCAGGGCCTGGCAAAGCAGTGGCTTCCAAATTTTTCATCATGAATTCTTTTCCAAGCATGTACCACTAAACTTGTCTGTGTATATGCATACCATTTATGTTTGTGTCTAAATTATAAAACACACATAGCCCAAACAAACACGAACAACAGATGAGATAAAAATAGAGATTCTAGTATTTTCTCTATGTACCCAAAAGGCGGCCTCATATACTCCCAGGTGTGCCCAACTTTGCAGACCACTGCTGCAGAGATGCTGAGGTTGAGTTTGGCCCTGGGGCAGAGCAGAATGCCGGACTGGCCCAGAATGGTCCTCTGAAGGGAGTGGTACTCTTCCGAACGCAAGCAATCCCCTTGTGCTTGGGGATGCCTTGCAAAGCCATCAGTTCACGGCTCACTTAATTTCGACGGGAACATCGTATAAGTACAGTATTAATTACAACATAGACAAAATCAGAAAACTTCTTTTAAGTTATTTAAAAATTCTTAACTTGACTTTAGTGGTAGGCAGAAGCTCCTCATTTCAAAGTAGCACAAATTCACACTTGGAAAAGAAAGCAAAGACGAATTCTAAGTCTTCCCCCTCTGCCCAATCTAGCACTGTGGGACGGCCGTTTTTGAATGCCATCCTTTGAGGAAAAGTGAAGAATTCCTTAGCCCTAGGGGTTTAAACTCCTGCTGCTTCCCTCCAGTTTGCAGCCGCATCCAGGCCCTGAACTCCAGCCAGGCATCGGCATCGGGAATTCACCTTGCGGCCGGCCAAGTGCGATGCAAGCTGGAAAATGTACCCATCACAGCAACTGAACTCTTCTCTAAGAAAACATACATATTTCTACAGCTTTCTGCTCCTTGTAAAATGCATATTTGTGAGCTTCAAAATGCTTCCAAATGTTTTCAAGGCCTCATTCTGGTCAGAAACGTTCTATTTTCACGTTCTGAGCAGCAATGCCACAACTACTTCAGGGTTGAAACAGAAGTGGATCAGTTGGTGTAAAATCCAAACAGAGATTCGTTATAACCAAAACATGTAAACTCTTGGTATAGTTAGTGTTAATTGTTCTCTTCAAAATAATATACATAGGAATGGTTTAAAAAAATCAAAAGCATTCTTTTAAATACTTTATACTTTAAATACTTAGTATTTAGGGGCACATGTTTAGAGAAGCCCCTTTTTAAAAAGTCACATTTCAACTGGTATTGTTCTTACTGATAAGTCTTATGACCTAGGAATAACAGTTTTAAATCTTATTATCTCCAAAGTACTTGTCTTCTTTCCCAGGGCCAGCTATTTTTCCCGTCGGTGGGTCTGGCAGCAGATGATCAGGAAACATCAGGAAAAGTCACACTCGCTACCACAGCTCAGTCCCTGGGACAGCCCCGGGGGTGGTCAGTATATGTCTGCCTTCTTCTTAAAGTACTTTCCATCTATTCTACCTGGGTTAATCTTGTATCGTCTTGGAGTAGCTTGGGATAGAATCCCATTTTCTGCGTAACTTGGAAAATGATTTGGCAATGATCTGGAGCTCTTTATCAAAATTCTGATTTCCCGTAATGGAAAACTTTTGTTTGACATTGTTTTAAAACTTGCAAACAAGAGAAGTTCAATAACAGAATAAAAAATTATTCTTCAAATAAGGATGATGATGTTCCTATATGCTAATTTTATAAAACCTTTCCCTATATCCAACACTTCTAAAGAGTTCCTCATCATAGTTTTGCTCTACTGAGGTATTTCTAACCACAGCCATTCATGCTGAAAATGTGGTTTCACTTCTTAGTATTCCTGCACTAGAGATTTTAGAGAGGGTAAAGGTGACCTTCATTTTGCATGATACATTTAATCCACAAATGTCTGTGGGTAAAGAGTACATTCTTGATTGGATTACATTTTAAGTGCATAAACGAGTGTGCTAATTTAGGGAATTATATGTATTTATTCCTTTAAAAAAGCAAAGGCTTTTTGCAATACAAACAATGGTTTCATTTATGTAGGGTGAAATGGTAAGTACTTACTCATTTCTGCCAGTTTCTGTTGAAATTTGGATTCCCCTGGGAGATGTTTACTGCAGATTTAAGAAAGGGAAGATATTTCATATGTATATGTATAAATGGAAAACTCAAATTTTCAATAACTATGGTGGTTCCAATGACTTATTTTATACTCTTAGCGAGTAGCTTTTAATTTCAGAGGTTTATAAACCATCTAAAATACAAACCATCACAAAGTTATAATCTTTTGCATTTTGTCAGTGATTCTTATAAAACACCGTAGTTTTTTTCAAGAGTAAGCATTTAAAAATCTAATGTTAATCATAACAAAATTTTATTAATGACTTTATTTTAAAAAGATTAAAAAATATCAGATTGTTAATATCTGATATGTTCGATGAATTTCAGGAGATAGTATATGATTTAATGGTGTTAAGCTTGGGATATATTCCTATTTTTTTGAGCAATCTTCACAATTTCCAAATAAAATTGGTATAAAAGGGTTTGGTGGAAGTTAGGAGCAGAGCTGGCACTCTGGCTTCTCCATGGGACCAGCTCAGCTACTGAAAAACATTCAACAGCTGTTCCTACCTTCCATCTGCTTCATCTGATCCTTCAATATCAAAGCGTAGTTTTTTCAGTGGTTTAGGAGGGTTGCTGCCTTCAGCACTTCTTTTGAGCACACGGTCGCTGTTACACACCATCTGATTTATTTTCTGGAACTTCTCAGAAGTCTACAAATTACAGAATTATTTATTTTAAATCATTAATACCAGCATTTTGTAGTTAGCAACCCTTAATTGTAGTTTGAGGGGTATCAAAAATCAGGCAGAGGTAATATCTGCATTTTAATTTTCTGCTTCATTGCACCAAATGAGATATGGAAAAATCTTAGAATCAGTATAACTACACCTAACTCTGCCCCAATTAAATATCTCCCTGTCTCTCCCTATGAGGCTCCTTCCCTTCCTCCAACAACTCTGACTACCACTCTAAAAATTCTGGTTCCTCATTTTTGGAACTCACCCACACACAAAACCAGGGCTACTTCTCAGAAGCATGTAAAGTTGGAATGGCTTTCTAGAACCTTGTGGGTTTTGTTTGTTTGTTTGAGGGCATAACCAGAAAGAATATCACCAGAATCTAATAAGAAGTGAAATGTCTAGTCAATCATAATTTTGGACTCACTTTATGGATATTACGTTGACAAGTCATATAGTTTATATATTTTAAACCATTACTGATACAGTATTTATTGAAATGCTAATTCATAGTTTTTTAAATCAAATATCAAAAGATTTCGAGTCATTATTACTAGAGATGATTTGAGATTTATATATCTTGAGGGAGAATCTTGTCACAGCAAAGTAAAGAAAGCTTTGGTAATAAATACCAAAGAGGACACAATACCTTATTTCATCCAAGGACAAGCACATGGAAAAATTCTATTTCTTATTTATCTACTTTAGAACTGGAGTGAGGGGGTTACCTCAGGGATGTGTATGAGTATGTTCATCTGAACTAAAAAGTGAAACCAGACTATTGGTAGAAATTAGGTCCGATTTGACTGACTGATTTGACAGTGAGATTTAGCTTTACTAATTAAGCTTTCTTTTCCAAAAGTTAAATGAGGCAATTTTCTTTTAAGATTTTATTTACTTATTTATTTTAGAGAGAGACTGTGTGTGCTCATGAGCAGGAGGAGGCGTAGAGGGAGCCAGAGAGAGAGAATCTCAAGCAGATTCCAAGCTGAGTGTAGAGCCCGATGCAGGACTCAATCTCACAACCTTGAGATCAGGACCTGAGTGGAAATCAAGAGTCAGATGCTCAACTGACTGAGCCACTCAGGTGCCCCTAAATGAGGTAATTTTCTAAAAATTAAATGCAGGGGTGCCTGGGTGGCTCAGTCGTTAAGTGTCTGCCTTTGGCTCAGGTCACGATCCGGGGTCCTGGGATCGAGCCCCACATTGGCCTCCCTGCTCGGCAGGAAGCCTGCTTCTCCCTCTCCTACTCCCCCTGCTTGTGTTCCCTATCTCGCTGTGTCTCTGTCAAATAAATAAATAAAATCTTTAAAAAAAAATTAAAAAATTAAAATTAAATGCAAAAGCAGGTTTTGATGGAAATAAGTTTAGAGCACATATATAATATGAAACTAGATTCCTGTGTATGTATTAAATTTATGATAAGATTTTTAGTTATCAGCTTTAAAATATGTAAGTTCATATAAAATTTTCTCAATTCTTTTAGAGGTTATTTCAAGCAGAAAAGTTTGAGGACCACTACTCTACATGTATCCAGATCCAACCCTACTTACGTGGTTCCACATGTCCTTTGTGAAGCCTGACAGCTGCAGCCTACCTTGAGCTAAATGTCACAGCATTTACTATTTGTAACATACATTTTAACACCCAGTCTTTTAGTATACAAACTATTATCTTTCTCTAGTTATATTTGGGGCAGTGGGGTAGGCAGACTCTAGAATGGGTCTCACTAATCCTCACCTCCTAGTTTTTACATTCGTGCAATCCTCTCTTCCCCGAGAGTGTAGGTTGGACCTAGTGTGACCTGCTTCTGACAAAAGTAGGACAAATGTGATAGAACATCACTTCCAATATTAGTTACAAAAAGACTGTGATTGCCATTGTGCTCTATACGTCCCTCTTTCCCTCTCTCTCTTCTTGTTCTGAGGGAAGCAAGATGCCATTTGTGAGTAATGAGTGGCTCCATGTAGAGGCTCAAGTGACAAGGAACTGATGGCTTAGAAAAATATATGTAACGTATTATATAATCTCAAAGGATGTTTAGAAAACCACTTTGAAATTCACCAATTAGGAGTATAACTTGAAATTAAATCTGATTTGAAAATAAGTCTGCTATCGATCTATCTTCTAAATTCTATGCAACATGCCTTGCTGAGGTGTTTGCATAATAGTATTTGTCAATTCAAGTTACAGAAATTTGCACTTTCTTTTATGGTTACAGTGTATGCCCTTATATTTCATAGAAAGAAAATACTCACCCCAAATGATTCACCAATGGATACTAAGATTCTGTCAAGATAAAAATACAGATTAGTAATGAAGATCATATATAACTGTGCAGAGATGAACATATATCATTCTGAGCTATTAGAAATACCAAATCAAAGGTCTGCTCTACCCTAGAACCACAACAAAATTACAGTCATTAGGGCCTTATTCTAACAGTGCTAATCTAATCAGACACTGAGCTGGTCTCTTAGATTTTTAAAGAATTACATGTCTGAAAGAACGTATTCTGCCACCGTCCGCATTTAAAGAAGGTAAAGGAAAATTTTAAGTTTACCCATACTTAATTCTTCGTAAATCAATGGGTAAGTAATCAATTAAAATTTCACATTTCCTCGTTAAAAACTCACATAACAATTAGCAAAAAATTAGAGTATTAATAATCAGAATTCTAATTAAGATCTCTACTGATATATAGTAAAGTCTACTTATCATATATCCTAGAATCGGAAATCTATTATTCTGCTTGTCCTTGTTTGAACCATATAATTTATGTTCTTTTGTTTTTATTTGAGTATAGCTGACACACAATGTTACATTAGTTTCAGGTGTACAACAGAGTGATTCAACAAGTTTATACATTACGCTGTGCTCGCCACAGTGTAGCCACCATCTGCCACCATACATCACGACTGCAGGATCACTGACCATTATCACTAGTATCACTACTCATTATGTTGTACCTCTTATTGCCCATGACTTATTCATTCCGTAACAGGAAGCCTGTATCTCCCACTAACCTTCACCCATATTGTCCATCCTACCCTGCCCTCTGGCAACCATCAGTTTGTTCTTCGTATTCATAGGTCTGATTGTGGTTTTTGTTTATTCTTTTTTAAGTCATACGGTATTTGTTTTTCTCTGACTTATTTCACTTAGTGTTATATCCTCTAGGTCCATTCATGTTGTCTCCAATGGCGTGCTCTTATACTTTTTAATGATTGCATAATATCCCCTTTTATATATGTGTATATATATTTAGTGGCTGCATAGTATTCCCTTGTATGTATGTGTATGTATATATATCTAGATATATATATCACATCTTCCTTATTCATTCATTCATCAGTGGACACTCAGGTTGCTTCCATATCTTAAATACTGGAAATAATGCTGCAGTAAACATAGGGGTGCATATATCTTTTCAAATTATTGTTTTCACTTTCTTTGGGTAAATACCCAATGGTGGAATTATTGTATCATATGGTATTTGTATTTTTAAGTTTTTGAAGAACCTCCACAGTTTTTTATAGTTGGCTGCACCAATTTATATTCCCACCAACAGTGTATGAGGGTTCCTTTTTCTCCACATCCTCACAAACACTTATCTCGCCTTTTTATTCTAGTCATTCTATAGGTGTGATATCTCACTATGGTTTTGATTTGCATTCCCCTGCTGATTAGTGATTTTGAGCATCTTTTTATGTGTCCATTGGCATCCATATGTCGTCTTTGGAAAAATGTCTATTCAGATCTTCTGCTCACATTTTAATTGGATTGTTTATTTGCTATTGCGTTATAGGAGTTCTTTATAAATTTTGAAAATTAACTCCTTATCAGATATGTGGTTTGCAAATACTTTCTCCCATTCATTAGGTTGCCTTTTCATTTTGATGATAGTTTCCTTTGCTTTTCAGAAGGTTTTTATTTTGATGTAGTTCTACTTGTTTATTTTTGCTTTTGTTTCCCTTGCCTTAGAAGACATACCTAGAAAAAATGTTGCCATGGCTGATGTCAGAGAAATTACTGCCTATGATCTCTTCTAACAGTCTTATGATTTCTGGTCTCACATTTAGGTCTTTAATCCATTTTGAGTTTATTTTCGTGTATGGTATTAAAAGATGGTCCATTTTCATTCTTTTACATGTAGATGTCCAGTGTTCCCAGCACCATTTAGTAAAGAGACTATCTTTCCCCCCTTCTCCTTTGGCATAGATTAATTGACCATATAATCATCAGTTTATTTCTGGGCTCTCTATTCTGTTCCATTGATCTGTGGTTATTTTTGTGCCACTACCATGCTCTTTTGATTACTACAACTCTGAGGTATATCGTGAAACCTGGGGTAACCTCCAGTTTTGTTCTTCTTTTTCAAGATTGCTTTGGCTATCTGGGGTCTTTTGTGGTTTCATACAAATTTTAATATTATTTGTTCTAGTTTGTGAAAAATGTTGTTGGTATTTTGATAGGGATTGCATTGAATCTGTAGATTGCTTTGGGAAACATGGACCTTTTAGCAATATTAAGTCTTCCAATCCATGAACATGGAATATCTTTGCATTTGTTTGTGTCATCTTCAATTTCTTTCATCAATGTTTTAGAGTTTTCAGATACAGGTCTTTTGCCTCTTTGGTTAAGTTTATTCCTAGGTATTTTATTCTTTTTGGTGCAATTGTAAATGGTGGTGTTTTCTTAATTTCTCTTTCTGCTACTTCAGTATTAGTGTATAGAAATGCAATAGATTTCTGTACATTAATTTTGTATCCTGAAACTTTACTGAATTCATTTATTCTAGTAGTTTTTGGGTGGAGTCTTCAGGATTTTCTATGTATAGTATCATGTCATCTGTAAATAGTGACAGTTTAACTTCTTCTTGACCAATATGGATGCCTCTCATTCTTTTTTCTTCTCTGATTGCTATGGGTAGGACTTTCAGTACTATGTTAAATAAAAGTGGTAAGAGTAAAAATCCTTGTCTTATTTCTGATCTTAAGGAAAAAGCTCTCAGTTTTTCACCATGATGTTATCATGTGGGATATATGTTGATAAGCTATGGGTTTTTATTATCTTGAGGTAAGTTCCCTGTAAACCTGCTTTGTTGAGTTTTTATCATGAATGATGCTGAGTTTTGTCAAATGCTTTTTCTACATCTATTGAGATGATCATATAATTTTTTATCCTTCGTTTTGTTGATGTGGTGTATTACACTGACTGATTTGTGAATATCGAACCACCCTTGCACCCCTGGAATAAATCCCACCTGCTCATGGTGAATGATATTTTTGATATATTGTTGAATGCAGTCTGCTAATATTTTGTTGAGGATCTTTCCACCTATGTTTATCAGGGATACTGGCCTGTAGTTTTCTTTCTTTCTTTTTTTGGGGGGGGGTATTTGTCTGGTTTTGGTATCAGGGTAATGCTGGCCTTATAAATGCATTTGGAAGCTTTCCCTCCTCTTCTATTTTTTGGAATAGTTTGAGGAGAATAAGTATTAATTCTTTTTTAAATGTCTGGTAGAATTCACCTGTGAATGCATCTGCCTGAACATTTATTTTTTTATTACTGATTCAATTTCATTACTAAAAATCAGTCTGTTCAGGTTTTCTATTTCTTCCTGATTCAGTTTTGGAAAATTCTATATTTCTAGAAATTTATCCATTTCTTCTAGGTTGTCCAATTTGTTGGCATACAATTTTTTGTAGTAGTCTCTTATAATCCTTTGTAATTCTGTGATGTCAATTGTTACTTCTCTTTCCTTTCCAATTTTATCTGGGTCCTTTCTCTTTTTTTCTTGATGAGTCTAGCTAAAGGATAACCAATTTTGTTTATCTTTTCAAAGAGCCAGCTCTTGGTTTCATTAATTTTTTTCTACTATTTTTTTAGTCTCTATGTCATTCATTTCTGTTCTGATCTTTAATTATTTCCTTTCTTCTACTCAACTTGGGCTTTGTTTTTCTTTTTCTGGTTCCTGTTGGTGTAAGGTTATGTTATTTGAACTTTTTCTTGTTTCTTGAGATGGGCTGTATTGCTATATATTTCCCTCTTAGAACTGCTTTCACTGCATCCCAAAGATTTTGGACCATTTTGTTTTCATTTTCATTTCTCTCCATGAATTTTTTGTTTCTTTTTTGATTGCTTTGTTGGCCCACTGGTTGTTTAGTATCATGTTGTTTAATCTCCACATGCTTGTGATTTTTCCAGTTTTTTTTTTTTTTTTTTTTTTTTTTTTTTTTTTTTTTTTTTTTTTTTATTCATGAGAGACAGAGCGAGAGAGAAAGGCAGAGGGAGAAGCAGACTCCCAAGGAGCAGGGAGCCCGATGCGGGACTCGATCCCAGGACTCTGGGATCATGACCTGAGCCGAAGGCAGACGCCTAACCATCTGAGCCACCCAGGCGCCCTTGATTTTTCCAGTTTTTTTCTTGTGATTTATTTCTAGTTTCATACTGCTTGATTGGAAAAGATGCATGGCATGATTTCAATCTTCTTAAATTTATTGAAGCTTGTTTTGTGTCCTCATATGTGATCCTTTCTGGAGAATGTTCCATGTGCACTTGAGAATAATGTGTATTCTGTTGTTTTTGAATTGAATGTGCTATATATATCTGTTATGTCCATCTGCTGCAAAGTGTCATTCAAAGACACTGTTTCCTTATGGATTTCCTGCCTGAATGATCTATCCATTGATGTAAGTGGGGTGTTAAAGTCCCTTACTATTATTGTATTACCATCAATTTCTCTCTTTATATCCATTAATATGTGCTTTATGAATTCAGGTGCTCTAGTGTTTGGTATGGAGATCCTTACAAGTGTTACATCGTGTTGGATTGCTCCCTTTATCATTATGTAATACCCTTCTTTGTCTCTAGTTACAGTCTTTGTTACAGTCTTTGTTTTAAAGTCTATTTTGGAGTTGCACCCGGCCCAACAACTCCTCATGGTGGTGGCGGCTGCTTGGGCCCGGCGTGGTGGTGACTGAGCTGCGAGCCTGGCAGGGCGTGCGCTGAGCCCTGGTCCCGCCTCCGAGTCCCCCCTGCTGGCTTCGTAGCCCTGATGCTGCGTGGGTGCTGAGCCCACCCTGGCCGGGACGATGGTGAAGTATTTCCTGGGCCAGAGCATGCTCCGGAGTTCCTGGGACCAAGTGTTCGCTGCCTTCTGGCGGCGGTACCCGAATCCCTATAACAAACATGTCTTGACGGAAGACACAGTGCACCAGGAGGTGACCCCGGACCAGAAACTCCTGTCCCGGCGTGTCCTGACCAAGACCAATAGGATGCCCCACTGGGCCGAGGGACTGTTTCCTGCCCATGTTGCTCACTCGGGGTACATCCTGGAGGATTTTATTGTGGACCCGCAGAACCAGACCATGTCCACCTTCATCTGGTTCATCAACCACGCCGGGCTGATGGTTGTGGAGGAACGATGTGTGTACCGTGTGAACGCTGATAACAGCAGCTGGACCGCAATCCGCCCAGAAGCCTGGGTCTCCTCTAGCTTATCTGGTGTCTCCTGAGCTGCCCAGGAATTTGGTCTTGCCGGGTTTAAAAGCAATATGGCCAAGACTATGAAGGGCCTTGAGTACATCTTGGCCAAGCTGCAAGGTGAGGCCCCTTCCAAAACCCTCGTTGAGACAGCCAAGGAAGCCAGGAGAAGGTGGAGGAGACGGCACCGGCAGCCACAGAGAAGGCCAAAGACCTTGCCAGCAAGGCGGCCAGCAAGCGGCAGTGACAGCCCCTGCAGCAGCACTGTGTGGAGCCAGCCCAGGCCCTGGTGCAGGACGCCTGGCCACCCGGCACAAGTCCCTCTGCCCTTCCCCCCTTGTACTTCATTATTAAAAGTCAATTTCCAATAAATAAATAAATAGACAAATAAATAAGTCTATTTTGTCTGATGTAAGTGTTGCTACCCTAGCTTTTTTTTTTTTTTGCGCTTCCATTTGCATGGTAAATGTTTTTCCATCCTTTTACTTTCAGTCTGTATGTGTCTTTATGTCTAAGGTGAGTTTCTTGTAGGCAGCATATAGGAGGGTCTTGTATTTTTATACATTCCACCACCCTATATCTTTTGACTGGAGCATTTAGGCCATTTACATTTAAAGTTATTATTGATAGGTGTGTACTCAATGCCATTTTGTTCCTTGTTTTCTGGTTGTTTTTGTAGTTATTCTCTGTTCCTTTCCTTTTCTCTTGCTCTTTTTCTTTGGGATTGATGAGTTTCTAGAGTTTGTTTGACTATCTTTCTCTTTATTTTTTGTGTATATATCATAGATTTTGAATTTGTGGTTGCCATGAGTGAACCATATAATTGTTTTTAATAATAAAGCTGAAAAACAGCATTAGCCTCACATAACAAGGATATGATCATATGCACACGGAACTAGTAGATATATTTTATTGTACTCCAATTCCTTGATAAGTGGACATCATTCTATATATATTTGATAAAGCAGAATATCTAAATATGCTGGATAAATAGAATGTTAAGATGCTCTCTTAATGCCTGATCAATGACTTATCAAGATTTTGAGAATATGATTTTTTTTGCTAAAGAACCTCAACCGAGAAGTGGTTTCACTAAGTTTGGCAAGTAGCCATCATTGTAAGCATAATATGGATCAATTATCATTACCTAAGTACACATTTTCATGTGGCAATATGGGACTGTGTAAATAAAATATACATGGTGTATTATCTTAGCAACTTAGAATGTAAGTTGTAGATATCGTACACAGATACTATAAGAACACCAAATAAAAGATGGTACAGGGGTGCGCAAGAAGATTTATATCACTTGCCAATTATTTTCTACTTTATCTCTTCCTGTAGAGTTTCAAATTTTTACCATGAGTGCGCATTATTTATATAATTAAACACCCCACACAAATGTTTTCTAAAAGGCTAATATCTCCCCTTGTCCCTGTTTTTCTTGCCCATTAAGTATAACTCTATGAGCTGACAATTTGAGGAGATGAGACATTAACTGTACTAGCTAATCTGCCTACCACTCTGTACAAATAAGGTCAGTTTCAAACAGCCCATGATAACATATAATAAGTCAATGGAAGCACTTCAAAGCCACAAAGCACTTGTGGTTGGATGTGGAAGATAATATAATGATTTGTAGTTGCACAGAACCTTTCATCTAGGAATTTAAAACAGCTGATTCATACTCATCATCTCCCTAATCCACAGCACCCTTCCGAAGTAGACATGACACCTGCCCTAGGTAATGTAAGGAAGCTGCAGGCAGAATTAGGATGGACTTCTAAAGACTTAATTTACAGTCATCTACATTTAATCAGTCATCTACATTTTTATAACAAAGCAAGATGAACAGGTTCACAGGGTTTACAGGACATTCAATAAAACTACAGAATAAAAATTCTTAACCAAAAGTAATCTACTTTGCTTAGCAGACTGGCTGCTTACAAAAAATATGAAAGTGATTTTAAACCTACTACAAAAATTGTCCTTTGTTCACAAAAGAACAGACCCTAGCGACCAGGAAAGTTGAGGACTAAATTTGTAAACCCACTTAAGTAAAAAGATCATTTTTCTTTCCTGCCAAATTCCTGTCATGTCACTTAATATAAATAAATATTTTTTAAGTGAAGAAAGCTTTATATTTTTGTGCTTGGATCAAAATAACCCTCTTACTCTTTGCCCCTTCCCTAAGGAGAAAACACAAACCTTGATCTTGGAGTCATTTTTGTTGGCGTTGGCACACCTTCTGAAATTTTATATGGATTCTTCAGGGGTGATATATAGATGTTCCCCCCAGGAATCCGTAAAGGTGAACTAGAAAACTTGTAAGGGCTTCGAGGAATGTGAGGTATTGGTGACAAGGTAGGGGGCTAGGGCAAAAACAAAAAGTAGATTATTTTTTTAATGTTTTAGTAAGATCCATTTTATAATTAGATTTTCCCAATCAAAGGATACTTCCAACATACCCTGGTAGAAGCATACTGCAAAATATTTGTTTTCAGTCTCTGCATGAAGACCGAGTTATAGAATACTATAATGGAATCATACTCCTCTTCTCTGATCAAAACACGTTTGAATGTCTGAGAAAGAAGAATAAAAACACCTGTTAAATGAAAATCTCTTTACATTTTCTTTTTTAATAGATCATATTATTTTTTAACAGTAAGAATCACATATTACACAGGAAAAAATAATCTGAAACAGTCTTCTTAGGTTTGGATTATAGCTGCACTACCAGAAGTGAAATGTCACAGATTTTTTTTAAGTATATATACATGTAAAAATTTATTACAAATATCCTGTTTATTGCAAGGATGCAGTATTCCTTATTAACTTTATAATATGAATTTGGATATTAAAGTGCTTTACCTTTCTAATTCCATTTAGTTACAAATAATTAACCAGTAATACAAAGGTAAAAAAATTGATACGTGAATTTACATAAAAAGGTCAGAATATATGATCTAATTAATGACTTACGTTATCCATATTATAGATATGGATATATCAAAAAAAAATCTTACCATGGAAGATTACCTACCTCCTGAACAGCATGAGGAAGATCCTTGTATGCCGTTACAATGATTTTGAATTTAAGGTCTATATTCTTCACCTTGCATATGCCATACATGGAACACATCATAATCTAGTAAATTAATGTGATATAAAAATATCAGAATTTTGTTACATAGTTGTGCTCTAAAAAGTACTGTTATCTTTCTTTTAGTTTCAGAAAATGGAAATTTAAGTTCCTACAGGATTATCTTTTCCCATCCTGAGCTCAGTTTGAAAGGTGATGTGAAGTGTTTAACCCAAATTGTGTTTAAAGAACAAAATGCAAAAGTCAAATCTTGATTATCAGAACTGATCATCTGGTTTGTAAATAACCCTAACTTTGACCCCTGTTCCTTAGATTCTTCCCAGAAAAGCTGAAACTGGAATCAGTTAACTGTGTAAGTAGCACTTAAAAAAAAGCCAGTTGTGTCAAAGGTTCAAACTATCAGATAAAATAATATTGAATATACTTGGCGATGGTGGTAAGGGGCTTGGAAGGGGGCAGGAGAGAGTCTTTGTATTGTAGGTAATGTTCTTGATTTGGATGCAGGTTATAGAGATGAGTTCAGTTGATGAATTTGCATTAAGATGTATCCTTATGATAAATGGATGTTTTTATATGCATGTTATATTTCAATAAAGAGATTATTTTTAATGTAAAAATAAGATTTGAAATGATTCCCTACAAATTGAAAAAAATCAAACTTTCTTCATTTGTATGAATTTTATAGCCAAATTTAAGTACTCATATCTCTGCAACATTCTTGCTCATATCTACTATTGCCAAGAATATCTACTCATCATCCCTTGCTCAGCACCCTACCAGCCCCAATTCTACTATTCTTCCCATTCAGAACACCATCTAGTATCTTTTTTGCTAACTCACATTTTTTTCCTACTTCAGTTCTTTTCCTAAGGTACCTCTCTGCAAAAATCTTGATTTCAGATACTTAATCTCTTTAGAAATCCTTAGCACTATATTCTTTCTATATTGTAGAAAAGTATAAGGCAATGAGTGCCTACTTTTAAAAATCCAACCTACTAGAATTTATACATCCAAATATACTCTTGTAAAATATACATATTTGGAGGTTATACCCTTATACACTAATTCACTGCTGAAAATAACATTCTTTTTTTTTTTTTAAAGATTTTATTTATTTATTTATTAGAGAGCGAGCGAGAGAGAAACAGCATGAGAGGGGGGAGGGTCAGAGGGAGAAGGAGGCTCCCCGCCGAGCCGGGAACCCGATGTGGGGCTCGATCCCAGGACTCCGGGATCATGACCCGAGCCAAAGGCAGTCACTCAACCGACTGAGCCACCCAGGCGCCCCTGAAAATAACATTCTTATTGGGAACATTACTACTGACCTTACAGTAATAAAGGGATTGTAAGGGAACTTTATGAACAACTGCATACCAACAAAACAGATAACTAAGATGGAACGGAAAATTTTAAGAAAAGACACAAACCACCAAAACTTACTAAAGAAGAAACAGAAAATATGAACTTGAATTAATAATCCAAAACTATCTGCAAACAAAAGTCCAGGCCCAGACAGCTTCACTGGTGAATTCTACCAAACCTTTAAAAAAGAATCAATACCAATTCTTCACAAACTCTTCTGAAATTAGAAGAGGGAACACTTCCCAATTAATTCTGTGAGGATAGTAGTACTCTGATATTAAAACCAGACATCAGAGGAAAATTACCATTATCTCTTATGATTATAGATGTAAACATCTTTAACAGAAACAAGCTGAATCCAGCAGCACATCAAATGTATTATATACTATGACCAAACAGGATTCATTCCCGAAATGCAAGGTTGGTTTAACATCTGAAAATCAATTAATGTAATATACCACTTATCAATACAATAAAAGGGGAAAAACTACAATGATCATCTCAATAGATACAGAAAAAGCATCTGACAAAATTCAACTGCCATTTTCATGATAAAAACAACTAGGAATAGATGGGAGCTTTCTCTACTTGATAAAGGGCATATACAAAAACTCCAGAGCTAACGATACATTTAATGGTGAAAGACTGAATGCTTTCCCCCAAGACCAGGAACAAGACAAGGATGCCCCTTCTTACCACTTTCATTCAACATTGTTTTGGAGGTTCTACACCAGAGCAATTTGACAAGTATATGAAATAACAGTCATCTAGATTGAAAAGGAAAAAGTGAAACTATCTCTATTTGAAGATAATATGATCTTATATATTGGAAATCTTAAGGAATCCACTAAAAACTATTAGAACTGATAAACTACTTCAACAAAACTGCAGGATAACAAGATCAATATATGAAAATTAATTGTATTTCTACACCCTTGTAATGAATAATGCAAACAAGAAATTAAATAAACAATTCCATTTACGATAGTGTTAAAAGGAATAAAATACTGAGGCATATAAATTTAATATAACAAGTACAAGACTATAACTCTGAAAATTTTAAAACATAACTGAAAAAAATTAAAGAACATCTAAATAAATGGAAAGACATCGTATCACACGTGCATGGGCTAGAATACTTAATATTGTTAAGATAAGAGAGCTCCTCAAATTGATCTATGATTCAGTATAATCCCTATCAAAATCCCAGTTGGCTTCTTTGCAGAAATTGACAAGTTGATCCTAAAATTCATATGGAAATGCAAGCTTCAGAATAGTACAACAAATCTTGAAGAAGAGCAAAATTTCTTCCCTATTTCTTCTTTTTTTAAAAGATGTATCTATTTACTTATTTTAGGGAGAAAGGGCGCACACAAGAGTGTGTGTGCGAGTGGGGGAGGGGCAGAGGGAGCGGGAGAGAATCTCAAGCAGACTCCCTGCTGAGCATGGAGCCCCAAGTGGGGCTCCATCTCATGACCCTGAGATCATGACCTGAGCTGAAATCAAGAGTCAGATGCTTAACTGACTGAGCCACCCAGGCGCCCCCACACTTCCATATTCCAAAATTTACTACAAAGTTACAGTAATTAAGACAGTGTTGCACCGGCATAAGAGGAGACATATCGATCAATGGAGTACAATTAAGAAACCAGAAATGAACTTTTACACATATACAGTTTGTTGATTTTTGACAACTGTCAACAGAGAAAGAAAAGACTTTTTAAGAAATGGTGCTGGAACAAGTAGTATTCACATACCAAAGAGTGAAGTTAGGCCCCCTATCTCACACCATACACAAAAATTAACTCAAAATCAATCAAAATGTAAATGTAAGAGCTAAAAGTATAAAACTCTTGGAGAAAAACAAGGATAAATATTCATATCTCTGATTTGGCAATGGTTTCTTAGGTATACACCAAAAGCAGCAGTAACAAAAGAAAAAAATAAACAGAACATGATCAAAATTAAAAACTTTTGTGCCTCAAAGGACACCATCAAGGAAGTGGAAAGACAACTCAGAGAACTGGAGAAAACATTTGCAAATCATATAAAATAAGGGACTTTTATGTAGATTACATAAAGAACACTTATAACTCAATAATAAATACACAACTCAATTTAAAAATATGCAAATGATCTGAGTAGATATTTCTCTGAAGAAGATATATAAATGGCCAATAAGCACATGAAAAGATTCTCAATCATTATCATTAGCCATCAGGGAAATTCAAATTAAAACCATAAAGAGATACCACTCTATACTAGGATGATTATAATCAAAAAAGCAAATAAGACGCTGGTGAGAATGTGGAGAAACTGGAAACTCATACGCTGCTGGTAGAAATGCAGAATGGTGTGGATATATTGGAAAACAATCTGGCCAGTCCTCAAAGGTTAGACATAGAGTTATCATATGACCTGGCAATTCTACTTCTAGGTATATATCCAAGAGAACTGGAAACATATATCCACACAAAACTTGTACATAAATGTTCATAGCAACATTATTCATAATAGCCAAAAAGAAGAAAACAAATGTACACCAAATGATGAACAGATAAATATGATGTGGTATATCCATACAATGTAATATTATTTGGCAATAAAAGAAATGAAGTACTGATACAAGCTATAACACAGATGAACAATGAAAACATTACACACTAAGTTAAAGAAGCCAGGCACAAAAGACAACATATTATATCATTCCATTTATATAAAATGTCCCGAAACAGACAAATCTACAGACATATAAAGATCAGTGTTGCCTGGGTCTGGAGGAAGTAGGGGAACAGGAGGTGAGTGTTGAAGGGTATGGCATTTCTTTTTGGCATGATAAAAATGTTTTAAAAGTGATTTTGGTGATGGTTGCACAACTCTATGAATATACTAAAAACCACTGGATTATACACTTTATATGGGTAACGTGTATGGTATGTGAGTTTTATCTCAATAAGCTGTTACCAAAAAAATACTATTATTCTGAGTACAGAGAAGAAAAAGGAAGATATGAGAGATCATTCTCTGTAAATTAAGTCATTCGTTAGTTTGTTCATTCATTCATTCAATAGGCACTGTTTTAGATCAACTTGTTCTTAAGTCTCATGCTTTTTCCATACTAACATGAAATCTAGTTTACCACAAAACATAAAACCCCCAATAAACAGTTTTTCAATGATTTTTGTAAATAAGATCTTTTATGTCATTCAACAAGTTACTGAAATACTCTCAAGCTCTAAAGCTCTAAGAATTACAGCAAAATTATAAAAGGTGGCCAACAAATGCATATATATTAAGTCTGCTAAATTGATCTAGCTTCTCATTTGAATCTAATCTTTTAAGAAATCAGTACACAGTTAACAAATAAGTAGGAGAAGAGAGGTGAAGTGCATTATTTTCTTACCTGATCCAAATGCCTGTCTTTCATGAGTTCATACTCATTTTGCAGTGTGTGCTGAAAAAGGGTCCAGATGATGTGTTCTAGTTCTGGGTGGTCAGACAGCAGGCGTGCACACAGGGTATTTAGTCGAAGATATGCTAGTCGGTACACTGCAGAGATAAGGGGAATTAGTCACGTTTATTTTCATTTTGAATTACAAGTGGATTTTTCAAAATATTAAATTGTTATAACCACAATGCCATTAAGCAGCATTTTGTTTTTTTGTTTTTTTCAAGTTTTTATTTAAAAGTCCAGTTAGTTAACATACAGTGTAATATTAGTTTCAGGTGTAGAATTTAGTGATTCATCATTTCCATACAACACCCGGTGCTCATCACAAGTGCCCTCCTTAATCCCCATCACCTATTTCACCCACCTCCCGCTCTGGTAACCATCAGTTTGCTCTCCATAGGTAAGAGTCTGTCTCTTGGTTTTCCCTTTTTTCTTCCCCTATGTTCATCTGTTTTGTTTCTCCAATTTCACATATGAGTGAGATCATATCGTATTTGTCTTTCTCTGACTGACTAATTTCACCTAGCATAATACTCTAGCTCCATTCACATCATTGTAAATGGCAAGATTTCATTCATTTTTATGGCTGGGTAATATTCCATTACATATTTATACCGCATCTTTCTTACCTATTCATCAATCAATGGACACTTGGTCTGTTTCTATAGTTTGGCTATTGTAGATAATGCTGCTATATACACTGGGGTGCATGTATCCCTTCAAATTAGTATTTTTGTATCCTTTGGGTAAATACCTAGTTGTGCAATTGCTGGATTGCAGGGTAGCTCTATTTTTAACTTTTTGAGGAACCTTCATACTGTTTTCTAGGGGTGACTGCACCAGTTTGCATTCCCACCAATAGTAAACAGCATTTTAACAGTAACCTCACCTCTACCACTATTTTCTTTAAGAATAAATAATCCCTAGTCTTAGTACAGAGCTAGGTATGTAGAAGGCAAAATAATACTTGAATACTACCATAAGATTTATTTAGAAAGTCTATAAAAATACTACTGGGATATAGGTCTGGAGAAAAGGAATCCACAAAATTTAATTTTTTTCCATCTACTTTAAATATAATGACTCTTGTTTTAAATGTACCTTTCAAAGACTTGCATAAAGTAATCAGAATTTTTTAGTGAACTATCCCAGTGGTTCTCACTTTAGCATGCATCAGATTTGCTTTGAAGTTTTATTAAAATAAGGATTTTTTTTTTTTTTTTGCACTTCATCCTAGAGTTTCTGATTGACTAGTTCTAAGATGGGTCCTAAACAAAAATTTTCCTTTCTACAACTTTCCAGGTAAGGTGGATTCTGCTGGTTGAGGACCACACTCTGGAAACACTGCTCTAACTTAAGAGTTTTCATACAACATGCCTGTAAAACTCAGTATATTTCTGACTTGAATAAAATGAGAAAAAAGATTTCTCACAGAGGAATCTGGCCTTTCATGTCCCTTCAGAGAGCTTCAGTGGGTGTGCACCTGCACATACAGCTGACTCTTAGACAACATGGGTTTGAACTAAGAGGGTCCACTTATACATGGATTTTTTTTTCGATAAATACAGGACAGTACTATAAATGTATTTTCCTTATGATTTTCTTAATAACATTTTCTTCTCTCTGGCTTACTTTATTGTAAGGGGTATAGTATATAATACATATAACATAAAATATGTGTTAATCAATTGTTTACGCTGTTGGTAAGGCTTCTAGTCAACAGTAGGCTATTAGTAAAGTTTCTGGGGAGTCAAAAAGTTTTATGTGGATTTTTGACTGCATGTGGGGATCAAAATGCCTAATCCCCACACTGTTCAAGGGTCAGCTGTATATACACATACACCCCTGCTCCACCTCATACACACATAATCAGAGAAGGCTGCACAACCTAATTACCAGGAAATGTGCCTACATTAGACTACAGCACACTGTACAATCTTAACTCTACATACACACCTGCACAGCAAGAGTAATGTCAGGGGTAAATATTTCCAAACATAAATTTGAAAGCCCGACAAAAGCAGCGGCAGCAACAATAACAACACCTGAGTGCTAACTATGTGCTAGGCACTGTTTGAAGCATTTTATGTATTAATTCATTTAATTAACTCAAAAACCTTATAAGGTAGATTATTATCATTACAAAATAGATTATTATTATTATCATTTCCACTTTATAGATGAAGAAAACTGAGGCATAGAGATATTAAGTGACTTTGCCAAAGTCACACCTAGTAAGCAGAGGAGCCATGATTTGAACCCAGTCACAGCCAGGTTCCAGAGTCCTTCTTCTTGAAAATAATCACCTACTAACCTTTCTTGTAAAAAAGTGAAAGGGAGGTAGATTTCAATGGCTTCTGAGTCTGGAAGGCTGAGGTTGCTTGTGCCTCTGTGTTTGCAGTAGAATTTACACGTATAGTTGATCCTTTTTTCTTTGGGGATCTTACAGGAGAAAGATACCTAGACATATTCAAAGAAAAAACCTTCATTTGAAGTTCCCTAACAGTCTCTCTCTCTCTCTCTGCTTCTCTCTCTCTCTCTCTCACACACACACACACACACAGATATACACATGCATCCGAACATATCTATTTAATCTGTTTTTCTATACCAAATTCCTTCTCTCAGCAAACGATTTTTTAAAATTTTTATTTAAATTCTAGTTATTTAACATACGGTGCAGTACTGGTTTCAGGAGTAGAATTCAGTGACTCATCACTTACATACAACACCCAGTGCTCATCACAATAAGTGCCCTCTTTAATGCCCATCACCCATCTAGCCCATTCCCCACCCACCACCCTCCATCACCCCTCAGTTTGTTCTCAATTGTTAAGAGTCTCTTATGGTTTGTTTCCTCTCTCTCTCTCTCTTTTTTTTTTACCTCTTCCCTATGTTCATCTGTTTTGTTTCTTAATTCTACATATGAGTGAGATCATATGGCATTTGTCTTTCTCTGACTGACTTATTTTGCTTAGCATAATACACTCTAGTTCCATGTCACTGCAATTGGCAAGATTTCATTCTTTGTTTTATGACTGCATAATATTCCATTGTATATATTTACACCACATCATCTTTATCCATGCATCAATGGATGCACATTTGGGCTCTTTCCATAGGTTGGCTGCTGTTGATAGTGCTGCATGTGCCTCTTCATATCTCCATTTTTGTGTCCTTTGGGTAAATACCTAGCAGTGCAATTGCCGGATCATAGGTAGTTCTATTTGTAACTTTCTGAGGAACCTCTGTACTGTTTGCTAGAGTGGCTGTACCAGTTTCAGCAAGCTATTTAAACACAAGCTGGAAAAGATACAGCCTAATAGGAAAACTAAGCTTGTCATTATCATTTCTAACTATTTTAATGAATGGTTGTTTCTGAGAGTTACTGATTTATTGATAAAAAGATAGCTGCACACGTATATATGTTCAACTTTAATAATTATAGTGAGATTGAGATCATAAAATAACTCCAGGTTAAAAGAATAAGTTATTGATACCAAAATAGTATTGTCATATTTCTGATTTTCCTCTTAAAAATGTTTCATTGATAACTGTGGTTCATATATATGATAAAACAAATACCACCTAGTACAGAATTCTAGTATTCAGATACATTGTCAGGAAGATTTACACCTATATACTAAATATATCAGACATAAATCAACACAGAGATATTAATAAATATTCTCTCTCAATTTCTGACATTCTACCACTCTTGTGTTGCTTTTTATAGGATAATCCCGATCTACTCTCTAATTTTGTCTTAGTAGTTGAGAAATAATTCTAAGCAGGAAGGAGGATTTGTTACTTTACTGTGGATGTTTCTACTACATGTAGGAATCACCATTAAAAGTAATCTTTTAAGTACCAGGGTCTAGTCTACTTCCAATCTTGGATTTCCCTTCAATTCACTAATTCACAATATTGTAGACAAACTTAACTTGGATAGGAGTTGGTCTCCCTGGAGTTCTAGGTACAAATATTCAACAACCTATAGAACATCACTGCTTGAATCTCAAACTTAAGAAGGCCAAAGGGGAGCTCTTGATTTCTTCCCTCTGTTTTTCCCAGCTCAATAAACGACTCCACATTACATCCAGTTACTTAAATCTAAAACCTAGGAGTTATTTTTAATTTCTCCCTTTTCCCAATTCCTCAAACTCAATGCAAAGCCAAGTCTTACTAAATCTTCCTCTAAAATACATCCTAGATCATTCCATTTCTTTCTATCTCTACTGACATATCTTAGACCAAGTCACTTACATGTCTCACTTGGACTACTAAAACTCTCCAAATTGGTCTTCCTACTTCTTCCCTGTCCTCCTCCAAACCCACCTGCACTTCAAATAGCAGCCAGAAAATTGCCCTTTAAAAATACATAGTATAGCAAGCTGCACCATTACTTAAAACCTTAATGCTTTCCCATTGCTCTGCTAAAATCCAAACCCTTTCCTATGGCCCATGGGAATCTAAAGGGTCTGGCCTCAGTTTGCCTCTCCAAACTCGTCTTGTACCCCCAAACTCCTCTTACTCACTTTAACCCCAGCCACACTGGGATTCTTTCTGTTCCTTGGACCAGCTAAGTTTGATCTGCCTTAGGGCCACTGTACTTGCTGTTTGCTCTGCCTGGAATGTACATGATGCAGATGTGTGCCTCGCCAGCATCCACTTGTCCCTGAGGTCTCAGGTCAAATACCACTTTATAAGAAAAAGCTTCCCTAAACATTCCTACACTCTCAGTTTCTCTCACATCACTTTATTTCCATTATAGTACTTAGTATACTCTCTTTTTTCTTTTAAGTAATCTCTACTCCCAACATGGGGCTTGAACTCATAACCCCAAGATCAAGAGTCGCATGCTCTACTGACTGAGCCAACCAGATGCCCAAATTTAGTATACTCTAAAAACACATCATGTATTAGTTTATTTCCCCCATAATATAAGCGCTATGAGGGGAAGAACCTAGTTCATCTTACTCGCCTTTTATTCCCAGTGCCTAGAAAACGTCCTGGCACTTAAGAAAAAGATAAGGCTTGACTTATTTATATTAGTGCATAACCTAGCAAACAAATTTATATGTGAAGGCAGAGGCACCATATGTTAGAAATACTTTGGGTACAAGTTAGCATGGAAAGGACATCTCTGGAAAACAGTCCCTGAACTAATCATAGGACATTATAATGTCAATTCCTAGACAGAACTAAATAGAAACAATAGTAGGCACATTTCTATGAAAGGCATAGTACCTGGAATATTTAAGAACATGAGTTTTGCTGTCAGACTGCTTGGGTTTGATTTCTGTTAACTTTTGGCAAGTTACCTTATCTCTCTAATTCCTATTTTACAGATAACTGAGGCTGATAGCAGAATCTACTACCTTACAGGGCTGTTATGAAGATTAAATGGAAAAAAAAAAAAATCTCGAGTACTTAGGCAACTGTCCAGCACACAGTGAACCTTCAATAAATATTAGCTATTTGCTTTCTTCTTCCATCATCATCAGCATCATCATGTACTTATCAACTGATTTAGTCTCATATCCCACCCTAGTTCCTGTGCCTATCGCCCATCCTATGCTTTACCCCAAATGCACTGATCTGTACTCCCTGAAAATGTTTCCTGCTTTCCTGGCCTTACACTTTGGAATTCATGCCATTTCTGACTCTTGGAACACTTTGTGTCTCCTCTCTCCTCTCCAGTTTCCATACAGAAATCCTATTTTCCATCTTTTAGGCCTAACTAAATTGCCATCTCCACCATGAAAACTATCCTCCTTATAGCAACCCTGAGTGATCTCAGCTGCACTCTGTACCACTTTATCTGATCTTTATTTGGGTCATGTGCCTTATATTCCTGCTTCTTCAAAGCAAGACCGATATCTTATTCAAAATTCTATTCCCTACAGTTTCTATATAGGATCTTGCATTATACCATGCTCAAAACCTAGTTGCAGGTTGAATGAAGAGCATAACATACATTCTACTTACATATCTGCTGCAGTGTGATTACTCTGGAGAGGAAGGTTGAGAGCACAAGCAGATTCAAGGTGATCAGCTGGTCCTTCTCGGTCTTTTGCTTGTTTAATCAGATCAAATAAAGGTGAATCCTACATGAAACCAGATGACATTAAACCCACATTGGTAAGTATGATTTTCCCATGTATTTATCAAAATCGTATTTTCTGACATGGTGAGCACTACAGATTTAGTTACAATTGACAGCAGCAATTCAGAATCCAGATGAGATCCTTTTCTCCACTGTGAAAATACCAATCTCCCTACAAGAATATCAAGCATATCACACACCTTTGGTTTTACCAGTGAAATCTACCAATCATTCAAAGAACAGATAATTCCACTTTTACTCAAACTCTTCTGAGAATGGAAAAAGTCGAAACATTCTTGATCTCATTTTATGGGGCTAGTACAACAGTGCTATGAAAACTTGTCAAGGACATCAAAAAGGAAATTATAGCCCATTCTCACTCATGAACAGAGATATAAAAATCCTAAACAAGAAATAAGAGCAACCCAAATCAGCAGTGTCAAAAAGAGAATATATCATTACCAAAGTTGAGTTTATCCATGTTGCAAAACTGGTTCAACATGAAAAAATCTATAATGCAATTCACCTCGCTAATAAGTAAGTCAAAGGTGAAAAATCTTATCAAAATCAATGAAGGAATAAGTTCTCATTTTAAAACCCATTTGGAATGGAATGGAATGGAATGGAATGGAATGGAATGGAAAGGAAAGGAAAGGAAAGGAAAGGAAAGGAAAGGAAAGGAAAGGAAAGGAAAGGAAAGGAAAGGAAAGGAAAGGAAAGGAAAGGAAAGGAAAGGAAAGGAAAGGAAAGGAAAGGAAAGGAAAGGAAAGGAAAGGAAAGGAAAGGAAAGGAAAGGAAAGGAAAGGAAAGGAAAGGAAAGGAAAGGAAAGGAAAGGAAAGGAAAGGAAAGGAAAGGAAAGGAAAGGAAAGGAAAGGAAAGGAAAGGAAAGGAAAGGAAAGGAAAGGAAAGGAAAGGAAAGGAAAGGAAAGGAAAGGAAAGGAAAGGAAAGGAAAGGAAAGGAAAGGAAAGGAAGAGAAAGAGCGAACTTAATTCAACCAGGAATGGCAAGGTACTTCCTAATTTGATAAATGGCATATACAAACATACCAAAACCCATAGCAAACAATGTAATGGTGAAACATTACAAGCATTGCCCTTAAAAAATCAGAGACAACAAAAGGATGCCTATTATCAATCTTTCTATTCAACACTGTACGTGAGGTTCCAGCTAGCTCAAAAAGGAAAAGAAATACAAGATTAAAGTATTAAATGAAAAAAATGACAATACCATTATTCACAATATGAAAAATAATTACACTTCTATATATCAAGCAAAAAGTTTGAAAGTATCTAATTTTTAAAATATCATTTACAAAAACATAAGACCAGCAGTAAAAGTCACTAAAATACTGATTCAAAATTTATAATTTTCTGGAGGCGACAGCTTACAAGTTCATAAAAAGGGGGCCCTTACACGTTTTACTTTTTTATTTTTTTAAAGATGTTATTTATTTGACAGAGAGAGACACAGCGAGAGAGGGAACACAAGCAGGGGGAGTGGGAGAAGCAGGCTTCCTGCTGAGCAGAGAGCCTGATGTGGGGCTCGGTCCCAGGACCCTGGGATCATGACCTGAGCTGAAGGCAGATGCTTAACGACTGAGGCACCCAGGCGCCCCTGTTTTACTTTTTTAATCCATGAACTAAGAACAACAAGAAAACAGACAGATTGCCAAGATACTGGGTTTATATCAAAAGGGAAAGTGGCACAACAGTAAGTAAATATACAAAGCAATGTAGAAAATAAGTAGATTTTGTAAAAATATTAAGAACAGTCCATTCAATGAAGTGTTGAAAAACTTAGCAATCTGAAAGGAAGAGATCATTATACTTTCACAATATATAGAAAATGAATTACTTATATTAAAAAACAAAATATAAAAATCATTAGAAATAAATACAGTATCTTTACAACTTCTTGATAAGGAAGGACTTTGTGGGTTTGATCAAAACCCAGAAATGATAAAGAAAAAAAATTTCTGTTTGACTAAAACCACAATAAACTAAGTTAAGCTAAATCTTTAAAAAATAAACAGTATTGGAGTTTTTTCTATAACCCCCATAATGTAATTTTTTAAAAGATTTTTTATTTATTTTTGTGAGAGAGAATGAATGGGGGCGGGGGGCAGAGGCAGAAGCACACTCCCCACTAAACAGGGAGCCTGATGTGAGACTTGATCCCAGGACCCTGGGATCATGACCTGAGCAGAAGGCAGACGGTTAACTGACTGAGACGCCCAGGCGCCATATAATGTAATTTTTATTATCAAGTAATTCTTTCCTATTCTTTCCTTTCATTAAGGGCACTCTGAAGTGCAATCTAAGTAAGCGCTTTCATCGGAGTAAAGTAATGCTAACAACACCAGCTAATGCATGGATGTCATAGTCAGTGTTTTACATTTTCTAGGTACTGACAAATTATATACAAAATTATAGATGCTCTTCAACAGACGAATGAATAAAGAAGATGTGTTCCATATACAATGGAATAATACTCAGCCATCAGAAAGGATGAATACCCAACTTTTACATCAATGTGGATGGGACTGGAGGAGATTATGCTAAGTGAAATAAGTCAAGCAGAGAAAGTTAATTATCATATGGTTTCACTTATTTGTGGAACATAAGGAATAGCATGGAGGACATTAGGAGAAGGAAGGGAAAAATGAAGGGGAGGAAATTGGAGGGAGAGATGAACCATGAGAGACTATGGACTCCGAGACTCCAAACTGGAGGTTTTAGAGGGGATGGGGGTGGGGGGATGGGTTAGCCCGGTGATGGGTATTAAGGAGGGCACGTACTGCATGGAGCACTGGGTGTTATACGAAAACAACAGATCGTGGATCACCACATCAAAAACTAATGATGTATTGTATGGTGACTAACAACATAATAAAAAAATATTTAACTAAAATAGTGTGGGTGTAAATCCACATATATTCAGCAAAAGTGGCCTATTTCCATTTTTCTCTCTATGACATTTTAAGAGACCCTAAGGCTCACAAAGAAGGAAAAAATGAAACAAGATGAAACCAGAGAGGGAGACAAACCATAAGCGACTCTTAATCTCAGGAAACAAACTGAGGGTTGCTGGAGTGGAGGGGGTAGGAGGGATGGGGTGGCTGGGTGATGGACACTAGGGAGGGTATGTGTTGTGGGGAGCTGTGAATTGTGTAAGACTGATGAATCACAGACCTGTACCCCTGAAACAAATAATACATTATATGTTCATTAAAAAAATTAAAAAAAAAAAGACAAAAAATGCAAGTAAACCTGACCCTTTATAGGATTTAGGTATGCTACTAATCAGGCATTTTACTTCCTCTTCAGATTAGCCTCCTCCAAGGATTAAGGTAGCATTTTTTACCAATAGTCTATGTTTCACTCAAGTATCACTTTTATTACTTCATCTCCCCCAACCCAAGTAGTCACACAGATCTATAGATGTAAGTTTATGATAATGAGTATGTCATGATAATGGGAGGAAGTATAGTGCCGTGGACAGGTGTGAGACTCTGGAGCCACATGACATGGGTTCACATCCTGGCCCTTACTGGTTGCATGACTTTGAACAACTTGCTTAACTTCATTATGACCCTCTTTTCTCAACTGTAAAGTGTAGATACTAACGACAATACTTAAATCACAATATTGTGAGAATTAAGTGAATTAATAAATGTGTTAAGCATTTACAACAGAGCCGGGCACAGAGTAAGTGTTATGTAAACATTTGAAATTATTATAACATTTGAAATTATTATGGTTAAGTTCTTACTTAATACATCTAAATAAATGCCTTTATACAAAGGACAATGTATCTGTTCAAATGTATGAAGGTCCACCTCATATATTCATACATTCCATCCATCCACCCAATATTTGTTGTCTACTCTGTAAGACGCTCTATGGTAGAAAGTAATAATTATAAACAATCCTCTGATTGCCAGATATCAATGGACTTGAAGAATCATTTCAGAGGCATCTGTCCTCTTCCACCTGTAACTCAACTTGTTCAATTGATGTCTATGTGTAAAATAAACTTTAACAATCCTCTACCACCAAAAAACTGCTGCTCTTTTCTAGTTTTTCCCATATCATTATCGTTCCTTATATACAGTTGTCCAAAGAAAAAAGGAGTCATCTTTACTCTTTCCCTTGAACTCCACTATCCAATCCTGGGAAGTCATGTTGCTCTAACTTCAAAATACATCCCAAATCTAACTTCTCATCATCTCTAACATTACTATAGTCTAAGCCATTACTATCTCTTGTCTACACTACCACAAAGGCATCTTCCAACTGGTTCTCATACTTCCACTCTTGCTGCCTCTCAGTTCTTCCCAATAAAGCTGATAAACTACTCCCCATGCCCTCCCCACTACTCAAAACCCTCCAATGACTTCCCATCTACACTAGAATAAATCCAAACTCTTTATCCTGGCTTACTAAGCCAGGGCCCCTTGAGATCTGGCCCCCCCTCAGGCCTCACTTTCTACTATTTTCCTCCTTACTTACTCCTGCCATACTGGTAATCTTTCTGTTCCTTGAACACAGCATGATTTTCCCTGTCTCAGTTTCTGTATTTACTGTTTCCTCTGTCTGCAATGCTCTTTACCAGAGCTTCCCATGACTCAACCCACTCCATTATTCACGCTGTCTCCTCAAATAGCATCTCCTCGGCAACGCCTTCTCTGAACATCCTGTCCAAGACAGTCATAATTCCCACTTTACTACTATTCCCAACTTTGCTCTATTTTCTTCACAGTACTGATCACTATCTGAAATCGTATTATGTATTCATTTGTTTACTTGTTTATTAACTGTCTCCTTCAGTTATCTTGTTCACAACAGTATCCCCAATGTCTACAACTGCCTACACACAGTAGGGACTCAATAAACATTTGTTGAATAAATGAAAAAAGTGAGTAGGCAAAAGTGTTCAAAGTCCTTTGAGGTTAATTCCACTTTAATATATACCCTAGATCCTTTAAAAATAAAATATTTACCTACTCCTTTCCCCCATCTTTTTCCTGTAAGCATTAGTCAAACACATATGTATGTGTACCTTAAACAAAGAAAATAAAAACATGAAAATTATTTCAGAATGCCTATTATTTAGAAGACATTTTTTTCAAAGTGAAGTACAGTGGAGCACTTAGGCAACCTACAGCAAAACTAAAAATTAGTTTTGTCTGTAAAAACCATATCCACTAAACATCAAACATTTACTGAATACTTCCTATGTACCAGGAACAGATACGGCTCCTCCCCACATGGTGCTCAGAGTCCAACGGGAAGAGGCAGACAATAAACAAACAAGGAAATAAGTAGGTAATGACAGATTCAGAAAAATTCTATGAAACGACCGAATTTCTTATGAAGAATACAAATGGAGACCCTCAGGGGTGGTTCCAGGAAGATGTATGTGAGAAGGTAACATGGACGCTAAGACTTGAAGGAAGAAAAAGAGGCTGTGCTTTGAGAGGACCAAGAAGCAGAGTCTCCCAAAATGAAAGAAAATGTGCTGAGAAACTGGTGTTATTTTAGGAAATAAAAAGAGGCTACTGGTACTGAAGTGGTGGTGCAGTAATGGAGAGGCTGCTAGAGAAAAAGGACAATAGCTGCCTGATGATCCAAAATTATAAAGACCATGCTTAAAAGTTTGAATAATCTAAGAGAAATGGGACATCTATTACAATAGCAACTATATTTTAGGATAGAGATTTTTCTTGTCATAAATCACTACTATGGAAATAGCTAGTTCAACTGTGTCTTGCTTCCTATTATATACATTCCTAGCCTAGAATTGGGGTTTTACAAATATTTGCTGAATAACTAAATGATTTATTGTTTGCTTTCAGGAATGTATTCCAGGTGATAGAGGTCACCATTACCCATACTGCCTTAGCCCTGTTTCAAGTGGCAGAATTTCCCATCGATTTCCAACCGCCTAGCTCCAACATGCATGAAGAATGTACCAGGCAGGTTTAGTACCAAGTCCAGTGAGAGCAAGTCGTATGCATATAACTCAGGAATTAATGCAACTGACCTGAAATTTAAAACAGAAAAGCCTACTATTCACTAACTTACTTAAGTCCTTAGCTTCACTGTAAGCAGAACTGAAAATATGAAATTACCAGTATACTCTGGGTTATTTTTATTTCAGCAGTAGCATGCTATCAACCAAAATGTCTTTCAGCCTATCTTCTCTCCAAGAGAAAAATGTGTATAAGCAGTATAAAACAGGGCCAGGATTAGAGTACAGCAAGAGAGGTGCCTTGGATGCAAAATTTAAGGAGGCATTCACTTGTACTTGCATTGACTCTACTATGAAATTTGCCCTTTGGGGCACTGAACACTAAACTGATAATGAAAGTTAGTTAATTTAAGATCCATTTGGCAAAACGGAATGAGATATCACTTTTATGGTTTGCTTAGATGAGAATTAAAGCACTTTCAATTTACAAAGTTAATTCAAATGTATTATCTCATGTAATCCCCAAAATAAATCTGTGAATTAAGTGTTATCATTATTCATTTTATGGATCACAAAGCTTAACTATTTTAGTAAATTATGACTGCATACTATTTACTATGTTATGCACTAAAATTATTTGCAGAGTGTAGGATAGTAACATCGAGGTTTATAAATATAAAAACCAAAACTCTCTTAAGCTATTTTTTAAAAATAAAGAAGGAATAGAGCAGCTTCCTAGAACAAGTATTAGAGTATGACTTACAAAAAACATTTTATTAATTTAACTATTGTTTTCCATCTTTATCCAAAGAATATACTGAAAAAGAAATCTATACTAACATCTGTTATTAACAATAGCTATCGTTTAGTAAATGCTTACTGCATGTACACATTAATTTTCACAAAATCCTATGGGTATACTATCCCCACTTGAGAGACAGAGAAAATAAGGCTAACAAAAGGATTTGAACTTAGGCAGCCAGCCTCCAGAGTCTGAGCTCTTATCCACTGACTATACTATAATTTTCATTAATTTCTTAGTATAAAAGACAGTGGCAATAAAACAAGTGCATGAATTAATTTTACCAAGGCTAATCCTGGTATTACACACTATTAAATAAAGTGAAATGTGCCCGATAATCATTCTTCTAGCAGAAAACAACACAAAGTCATACTTATTTAATCAGAGATGACTATCTACAACTTTCACAATATTTGCTTAACATAATTATGTAATTTACCAAGCAGTGAGAGCTTATATAAAATATTAGTTTCCTTTCCAGGGTAACTGTTTGGTATAATAAATACCAAAACAATACAATGATGAACTATGAATCAAATTTTGACAAAGTTAGATAATTTATATTATAATCAGTTTGAGCAATGTTTAGTTAGAAGCACTGTTTTTGAAAAACATGTGTGTTAAATATTAGAAATTATGCAAAAGAGGCCCAAAATTCTAACTAGATTTTCATTAAAAGTGATCATTTAAAGCAATTTTTTAAGTCTCTCAAAATAGCAATCCCTTTGTTAAATTATAGACTAAAAGCAGATATTTTTAAGAACCTGAAAACTTTAAGGTAGTAATATTATTACATCAATTATATACAACTTTACACACACAAATATTTCAAACAACTATGTACCCTAAAATGTATTTTTAACCAACTGAGCCACCCAGGCGCCCCTAAAATGTATTTTTAAAAGTATTTTCTCAATTGATATCTTCATCAACTTTTTCAAAAACAATGAAAAGTATATCAATTTGGGTAGATCCTCTTTTCCTTATTTCAAATTAAGTTATTTTGTGGTATTGGATATTATTTAAAGTCTTTTTTAAAAATGTAATTCACAAAATATATTATATTTTGCACTTGTATTAATTTTAAAATACTGTTTAAAAAAAGGAATTCCCAACTCAAAATTAGCCAAGAATTCTAAAACTGGGTTAGGGTTTACTTGAAGATGTTTGACATATTTGCTCTGGGTAGGCAGCTCCAAGGGCGATGGCAAAATTTATGCAATTCAACTAAGATAGTCATTTTTCTAAATGAAATATTACAGGAGTTAAAAGTCCACTCCCATCAGTACTAGCTTCAATAGCCACAGCAAGTATATCCGATGAGAGCGTCCTCTCTTCTAACAATCATGATACAATCGTGTTGCAGAGTCATTATTTGTATAATTTACCCTAAATGTTGTGGGAAAGTCACTGTTCCTAATCCAAAGAAGAGATCTTATTCTAACTGAAAGTATAAGAAAATCTATAATGAATATTTGCAAAATGAATAAAAATTCCTACAGTAGGCAGAATTAATATTATAAAGGGAACCAATACAGTGTGAGAAATGGACATTAAAAGAGGAATAGGGTATGAAAGCTTATGAAAGGAAACTAGCATGTCTGAATATGATGAAAATATCAAGGATGTTTTGTCAAACTTGGAAGGAGTAGAGGGTTATGACTGAGCAGAAAAGCACAAGACCGATGGATGAGAGTTCAAAGGTGAGGAATAAACACTTGCCATGCTGAAGTGAGGAATCATCAATTATCTATTAATAATGCTGATGATAAGCATTTGTAAAAAAGTAAAAAGAACAAAAACACATACCCTATGATTAAATAATCATAAGAAAAGTCATTTTTCTCAAATAATTCCTGCCTTAACCAGGGCCTCTCTACCAGAGAACCAAAATCACCAGATTTTTACCTTTGGGAATCTAATTAGTACCCTTTACCTATTTACATTATTCCATGACAGCAAATATTGCAGCAGGTTTAACCTATTCATAGTGCCAAAGTTTTGTGTCAAAAATTATTTAATGACTAGACACTAAATTGCTTTCAAGAAAATAAAACAAACTTAGAAACTTAAGCCAACATTATTGAGGAATTTCACTGGTCTTGGGCTTTGCTGCTTCCACCTCTAGATGGACATACTCTTGAGTTCTCAGAATTTCATAATCCTTAAAGTTTCCAATCTCAAACTGAACTAGATCTGAGTCAGTAGGAATAGGCCTATTGGCTTGGGTCTAGGCTCCTTGCAAACAGTTTTTATTGATATGAACATTTACTATTTCTACACCTGCTCTGGCTTTGGAAATCCCTTGGCCATTCTTGTCCTGAAGCCTTAAAATAAGGGTTGGCCAAATATGGACACAACACTAATGACAGGTAAAGTTAACGTAAGGTTCTAAGGGCACAGTTTAGTTTCAGCACATCAGTATAGCCATGCCAACTTAATTTTTGTACTTAATTTCAATGAAAAAAATCTACAAAGTAACTAGGAAATAGTAAAACTGATTGTTAAACTATTATACTAGAGGCGCCTGGGTGGCTCAGTTGTTAAGCGTCTGCCTTCGGCTCAGGTCATGATCCTGGGGTCCTGGGATCAAGCCCCGCATCGGGCTCCCTGCTCTGCGGGAAGCCTGCTTCTCCCTCTCCCATTCCCCCTGCTTGTGTTCCCTCTCTCGCTGTGTCTCTCTCTGTCAAATAAATAAAATCTTAAAAAAAAAAAAAAAGAATTTGAATCCTATTAAAAAAAAAACTATTATACTAAAATCTGTACATTCAAACAAGCACTGTTAAATGGTGTGGTATGTCTTTAAGTGTAATAAGAGTTCAGAATCTCCACTCATTAATTTCAAGTCTAGACCATCAATGGCCTAGATTATCCCTAGAATGACTCAGTTATATTTTATAAGGTAAACTTTTACTTTCTGATACAGCTTCTAACTTAGCTGGAAGGCAGCATATGTCAGAGTCCCCACGGAAGCTTTATTTAACACACAGGTTAGATTTCTCCTCAACCCCTAAAATGCTGATAATGTCAGGAAGGGGTAATATCTACATTTTAAAAAAAGCTCCTCAGCAGATCTTAATGCAATCCCGCCATTCTAGCTCCCTCCCACCTGATCCCTGCCATGTCTCCTTATATTTATCTCTCCCTGCCACCTCTTTAAGAACTAACTTTAGTTTTCTAATTCTGACAAAAATTTCTAAAAACTGACTCACTCTTTCTTAAATAGCAATACTATTTTTAACAACTCCATTTCTTGCCTTCTTGGGTTTCAAAAGGCATCCTTTCAACCAGTCCCTAAATTCTATTTTCTAGAATACTAATGACCCAGGTAAATTTGAGATCAGTCAGATATAAAAGTGTAGTCTCTGTGGTGAAACTCAGAAATTCCCTAAATCATAACATAGTCACTGACAGAAGACTTTTGGTTCTCATTTTCCCAACATTTGGGCTAAAGTGATGATAAGGTAAGAAGACAGAATATTAGAAACATTTACATTAACTTTGTGAGAACTAATTTTTTTTAAAATATTTTATTTATTTGACAGAGAGAGAGCACAAGCAGGGGGAGCAGGCAGAGGGAGAGGGAGAAGCAGGCTTCCCGCTGAGCAAGGAGCCCGATGTGGGGCTCGATCCCCGGGACCCCAGGATCCTGACCTGAGCCGAAGGCAGACGCCCAACTGACTGAGCCACCCAGGCGCCCCTTTAAGAACTAATTTTTAATGCCAGACCCACAGCAAAAATTTGGTATTGTCTAGTGAGGGTACCACACTGTAAAGTAGAACAAGAACTGTGATCTTTCTTCCATTGTGTCTTATCTTGATAACTATAATTAATGATTCAAAGTCATTACCACATACTTCATAATAATATTTTACTTCCTTCACTACCAAAATAATGTCTTCTTGATCCTCTCAATTCAAAAATACTTACTGAGCATCTACTGTATGCCAAGTTCTATGCAAAATATTTTATAAACATTATCTCATGTAATCCTCATAGTAAATCTATAAAATGCATCCTATTATTATCCCCATTTTATAGATAAAGAACCTGAAACATGGAAGTTAAGAAATCTGCCCCATGTCTTATGGCTAATGAATGGTGGAGCAGGGATTTAAACCAAAGTCTGTTTCAAGAGCATGTGCTGTTAGCTCCTACACTACATTGTAAACCAGGTTCATTTGCTCATTTTCTCTTCATTCTTTGTGCCTACTGTCATGTTTTTAGCTGTGTTTCCATGGCGTTGTCTCCCCCTACAATTAGCTCTACTCCCCACAATTCCATCTACAATTCATTCATTCATTCCACAAATACTCACATTCTATGACAGGCACTATAGCCACTGAGAAGAATATAACATTAATGATAGTACCTACCACATGGGGTTGTTGTGAGAATTAAATAAACTACACAAAGGGTTTGATACAGTACATGGCACATAATAAGCATTCCCTAATTCTGCCCTCGAAGAGTTTATAAATTTACCAAATGCCAGGCTAGCACCAAGAACTTTATTTATATTATTTCATTCCCACAACAAACTCTAGGAGGAAGGTACTATTTTTTATGTCATTTTACAACTGAAGAAAGGTATGCTAAGATTAAGTTGCCCAAAGGCACAGTTAGTAAGTGGTGGATCCAGGATTTGGCCACAAGTTTTTTTACTCCAGTGCCCAGGTTTTTGATCCTTATGCTACAGTCTCTAGTCTAATGAAGGAAACAGGTAAGTAAATAAAAAACAGCAATCCAGAGCAGTAAGTTCCATAATCAAAGGATACACAGGGTATATACACTGGAAATCAAGAGAAGGACATCGAATCCAGATTAGGTACATTAGGGGAAAACTTCCTAGAAGAAGGTTAAGCCTGATTTGAGTCCTACAGATAGAAGTCATTTCAAGTGGAAAGCAGAACAGACAGCTCAGAAACAAGAGAAAATATGGCCCTAGAGAAACTTCACGTAGCTCCCATAAAATAAGGAAAATAATACTCCCTCATAGGGCTGGTTGTTATAACAATTAGATGATAAGTATATAAAGTACTCAGAATGGCACCAGGGGGGTAAGTCTTCAAGACTGAGATGATTCATTCCATAAAGCTAAAACATAGATTTTATAACAAGGAAACAGCAGGGGATTAAACTAATTAAAGGATTTTAAGCAGGTGACTAGCAGGGTCCAGATGGGACTTTTAGATAGCTCTAAAATAAAATCCCAGTTCCTAGCCTAGCACATAATGGATACGCAAATATTTCTAGGATGTTATACAACATAGCCATATCAAGCGTTAAATTAAAATACAGCAAAGCACCAAGAAGAGAAGTGATATGATTTGCTTTCTAATTGACATTAAATATCACAAGTGGCAGCCAGCCTCCAAGATCACCCCAATAATCCCTACCACTGGGTTATTTATATCCTTGTGAAGACCCCTCCTATATTGTTAGACTGTCTGGTCAATGGCATATGGCAGAAGTGACAGCATGTCACTTCTGACTTAGCTTATAAAAAACCTGCAGTTTTAGGCTCCCGGAAGTCCCATGGAGAGAGGTCCACATGGCAAACAAAGGAAGCCTCTGGCTAACAACCAGTGAGTGAACTGGGAAGTAGATTCTCCAACTCCAGCAAAGCCTTCAGCTGACTGCATCTTTAGTTGACAACTTGAGGGTCTCTCCTGAGTGAACACGAACCAAAACCACACACAGTTAAGCCACTCCCAGATTTCTGACCTTCAGAAACTGGGTGATATAACAAACTTTAATTATTTTTTTATTAAATATTTTATTTATTTATTTGTCAGAGAAAGCATGCACACAAGCAGGGGGAGCAGCAGGCGAAGGCAGAGGGAGAAGCAGGCTCCCCGCTGAGTCCCAATGTGGGGCTCCATCCCAGGACCCTGGGATCATGACCTGAGCCGAAGGCAGATGCTTAACTGACTGAGCCACAGGCACCCCCAAATTTTAGTTATTTTAAGTTGCCACATCTTGGGGTAATTTCTTACACAGCAAATAGATAATTAATATAGCAACTGATTTTTTTAGAAGACTATAAAGAAAATATTTAGTGGAGGGATGCCTGGGTGGCTCAGATGGTTAAGCGTCTGCCTTTGGCTCAGGTCATGATCCCGGGGTCCTGGGATCGAGTCCCGTGTCAAGCTCCCTGCTCAGCGGGGAGCCTGCTTCTCCCTCTGCCTCTGCCTCTTTCTCTGTCTCTCATGAATAAATAAAATCTTTAAAAAAAAGAAAATATTTAGTGGAATACTGAACTTTTGAAAATTATGTATTTATATCTGTAGCACTATGTCCAGGACTGTGAGACCAGTTTTTCTCTTGGACTCAGGCAAGCTGTCTCATGTCATTACTTATCTACTTAAATTAACTGTGAGCATGATCACTCTCTGGACAACACTTCACTATGCTTTGCCACTTAATCTTGTGAAGGAAACCAGACTCAACCAGCAAGATTAGTACAAATCCCACTGAATAAATAATATGCATAGAAAAAGTAGAAGCTCTAAGTCTATTCTATATGATATTTCATAATTAACATACATTTCTAGAGCAAGTATGAACTTTTCCAGAGAGTCAAGGACTTAAATAAAGGCTATCAAGTCAAGGTGTTCCTAAAAGAGATTCTGATTATCCGAGTAAGCACAAGGTCTCTAGTGCTAGTAGAAAGAAAAATAATTGCTATTGTTTTCTGGGTATTTTAAGGAATATTACTGGACCTATGTTACAGGAAATGTTTTTGTACTATCCTAAGCCAAATCACTGTAAGATCATTTTACCCTGCAAAAGGAAACTCGAATACAAAATAGATAATCTAGGGCAGGCCTTGACCTTTCTGACAGTTCTCATTTTACTTTACTACTTTTTTAATACTGATATTCCTCAGGATCTTCTTGCCAATATATATATATGCTGGTTGAGCCACTATCACAGCTTTAATTATAGCTATATTTCTCCTAAATCTACATTTCTGACTAAAGATACTTACTCAAGTTCCAGATCCATTATTTCCAGCTAGATATCTCAGACCTCCACATTGATAAGGCAAACATTTTGTGGCAAACATGTCAAAGATTCACTTGTTCAAACATTAACATGAACTCATTACCCTCATCACCAATCAGCTATGACTCCTTCAATATCTTCTTTGGTTAACTGTGTTATCAACCACCTAACCACCGGCAGTACAAATCTTGGAATTATCCTCAGTTCTATCCAGCCTCCTAAGTTTTGGAGATTTATCCTTTTACTTTTAACATACATATATCTTTATACTTAAAACTGGTGTCTTGTAAATAGCACAGAGTTGGGTCTTTCTTTTTTTTTTTTTTTTTTAAAGATTTTATTTATTTATTTGAGAGAGAGAGAATGAGAGAGAGAGAGCACATGAGAGGGGGGAGGGTCAGAGGCAGAAGCAGGCTCCCTGCCGAGCAGGGAGCCCGATGTGGGACTCGATCCCGGGACTCCAGGATCATGACCTGAGCCGAAGGCAGTCGCTTAACCAACTGAGCCACCCAGGCGCCCGGGTCTTTCTTTTTTAACCACTTTGACAATCTTTGCCTTTTTATTGGGGTGCTAAGACCATTTATATTTAATGCAGTTACTGATAATGGGTTAGTTTAAATACTACATCTATTTGTTCCATCATCTTCTTTATTCCCTTCTTGACAAAGGTGCAAAAGCAAATCAATGGAAAAAGGATAGGCTTTACAACAAATAATGCTTGAAAATATCTGTAAGCCCAAATAAAAGAACCCTGACCTAAATCTCAAAACTTGTACAAAACTAAACTAAAAATTGGGTGCCTGGGAGGCTCAGTTGGTGAAGCATGGGACTCTTGACTCTCAGGGTTGTGAGTTCAAGCCCCATGTTGGCTGTAGAGATTACTTAAAAAATAAAATCTTTACAAAAGATTTTTAAAAAATTAAAAATGGATCATGTATTTAAATATAAAATGTGAAGCTATAAAACTTTAAAAAAAAAGCATAGGGGAAAATCTTTGGGATCTTAAACTTGACACCACAGGCAGGATCCATAAAAGAAAAATTGATAAATTAGGCTTCATCAAAATTTAAAGCTTTGGCTATGAGAAAGACCGTAGAAGAGGATAAAAAAAGAAGCTATAGACTAGAAGAAATTATTTGTAAGCCACATTTCCAATAATAGACTAGTGCCAAATATATAAAGAACTTGCGAAACTCAATGGTAATAAAACGAACAATCCAATTAGAAAATGAGCAAAGATATTAGAAGACATTTCACCAAAGAGGAAATACAGATCACAAATAAACACAGAAAAAGATATTCAATATCATTAGCCATCATCCTAATGGGAAATGTAAAGTATAAACTCCATAAGCTATCCCTACACTGTCGGAATGGCTAAAATAAAAAAAAGTGACAATCTCAAATGATGGCAAGGATATAGAGAAACTGGAGCCCTCATATATTGCTGGTGGGAATTTAAAATGGTACAACCACTCTAGAATATACTCTGGCAGTCTGATTAAATAAATCACACAATAACCATACAATTCTGCAATTGTACTCTTTGGGTATTTATCCCAAAGAAATGAAAACTCAAGGTCATATAAAACCTGTGCACAAAGTTCACAGCAGCTTTACTTGTGATACTTAGAAACTGGAATCAGCCCAGATATTCTTCAATACAAGCATGGTTAAAGAAATTGTAGTACATTCACACTATGAAATATTATTTATTTTTTTTAAAGATTTATTTATTTATTTGAGAGAGCAAGAATGAGAGAGAGAGAGAGAGTACATGAGAGGGGGTAGGGTTAGAGGGAGAAGCAGGCTCCTCGCCGAGCAGGGAGCCCGATGCGGGACTCGATCCAGGGACTCCAGGATCATGACCTGAGCCGAAGGCAGTCGCTTAACCAACTGAGCCACCGCGCCCCACACTATGAAATATTAATCAGCAATAAAAAAGTACAAAATATTGATACATGTAATATCTTAAATGTATCTCTAGAAAATTTGGCTGAGTGGAAAAAAAAAAAAAGATAACCCTAAAAAGATAATAGTATTTGATTCCATTTCTGTTACATTTTGAAATAACAAAATCTTAGAAATAGAAGGCAGATTAATAGTGACCAGGTGTTAAGGACAGGCATGAGAGGCTGGAAGGATGTGGGTTTAGTGCTTTGTATGATGGGTGCAGTTCCTTATATGATACAACTGTTCAATTTCTTAACTGTAGTGGTAGATATATGAACCTATGCACATTGTCCCCAGGTCAGGCTGTCAGGTGTCTCTTAGTTGGGGGTGGGGGGTGGGGAGGTGGAGGGTGGACTCTCTTAACTGGTGTCCCTCTACAGCCCTGCTGTCTCTAAGGCAAGGAAGGGAAGTCTTGGGACAGGCTGTGTCCCTTCTGCTGATTCCATTTGCTGCTCCAAGCCTCCTGGTGAGGAAAGGGAATCTTAGGAGTCTTGGGCTTGTGGTAATAGCACTTGAAGCAAAATGGTTAATGCTATTTCCAGACATTGCTAACAGAGCAATGGTGTAATAACCTATCTAAAAAATCCACTTTTTCATTATTAAGACTGAATCGCAAAACAGATTCACTGAAGTAGAGAACTGAATCTTAAGATTTCAATTTATAGTATGGCCAAATGCAAAGTATTTTTATTAAAAAGATTATTTCTTCTAATTATCACTATTTTAAGAACATATTTTCAAGTAACCTTTAAATAAATATGGAGGTAACAGATAAAAGTTTTAAGACATGCTCCTTCTCAAGAAGAAACTAATTCAAAGGTGATGAATAAAACAAATCTTAATAAACCAAACTATCCACTTCTCTAGTTCAGCTGAAAATTTTCTCAAAGATATCAGTGTTTTGTAATGCACAGTATAGCTACTAAAAAGAAAAAGATACATTTTCATTAACAGCAAAACAGTTTTATCAAATAAGAATTAAGCTTTGATAGTGTTTCTGACTAGTAATTTTAAATGGTTTACATAAAGTCTGTCTTCTGTGGCATACTTATTTAAGGCTCATTTGGTGGCAGAAATTCTTGGACCAAAAATTTTTGCTAGATTCATCCCAGCAGGTATACTACTTTGAGGTAGTCCCTGAAAAAGCCTTCTCTATATTAGAAAGCAAGACAGCAGAATCTCAACTCTTTCCTTCAGATTGTATCTATCTTAGATAAGAATTTTATTGCTTCTGACCAACAATTGTTTTTAAATTTACAAAGTAGTAAATATAAAATGACTTTCAGTGTTTTAAAACATCAAAGTACATTCTCCTATTTTCTCATTAACCCACATATACTTATATAAACAGAAAAACACATATGCAGGGGCGCCTGGGTGGCTCAGTCGTTAAGCATCTGCCTTAGGCTCAGGTCATGATCCCAGGGTCCTGGGATCGAGCCCCGCATCGGGCTCCCTGCTCAGTGGGAAGCCTGCTTCTCCCTCTCCCACTCCCCCTGCTTGTGTTCCCTCTCTCGCTGTGTCTCTCTCTGTCAAATAAATAAAATCTTAAAAAAAAAAAAAAAGAAAAGCACATATGCATTTTTTTAAAAAGCTTAAAGTCTAAAAAGTTAATCTATTCCTAAAAGGTTCCATTTCTGATATGTCATAATGGAAGGTACCAAGGCTTTAGTAGTTTATATGTATGTTCGTGTCAGAAATTAGCTTATTTTTCATATTGTTTAAAATGGATGGTGGCTAAAATCATTTTGAAAAATTATGGTAAGATAGTTTAAAAGATACAGTAGAAAATGTTCTTATCTAGTAGAAAATGTTTTTATCTAATAGGACATATGAAGAAAAAGCAGTGTTCCCTTCTAAACCTTAAAGATACTATTCTCTGATTTCAGCTATGTAAGTATAATAGCAAAGACTTAAATTAAACCTCGATCTTGGGGCACCTGCCTGGCTCAGTTGGTGGATCATGCGACTCTTGATCTCAGGGTTGTGAGTTCAAGGCCAACCTTGCGTGTAGAGATTACTTAAAAATAAAATCTTAAAAAAAAAAAAAAAAACCAAAAACCTAGAACCTAAGTATTCATTGACGGAATGGATGAAGGAAATGTGCTGTATATAGAATATTATTCAGTCATAAAAGAGAAGAAAATCTTGCCATTTGCAACAGTATGGATAGACCTTAAGGGCATTATGCCAAGTGAAGTAAGTCAGAGCAAAACAAATACAGTATGCTCTCACTTATATGTGGAATTAAAAAAAAACAAAACAAAACACTAGGCTCATAGATACAGAGAACAGACATGAATCCCAGAAGGGTGGAGGGTAGGGCGAAATGGATAAAGAGATCAAAAGGTACAAAATTCCAGTTTATTTTAAAATAAATAAGTCATGGGGAGGTAATGTACAGCATGGTGACTACAGTTAATAATATTGTATATTTGAAAGTTGCTAAGATAGCAAATCTTAAAAGTTCTCATCACAAGAAAAGTTTTGTAATTATGTATGTTGATGAACATTAATTATACTTCTTGTGGTAATCATTTCACAATATATACAAATATTGAATCATTACATTGTACAACTAAAACTAATATAATGTTATATGTCAATTATATCTCAATAAAAAGCTTCTGTACAGCAAAGGAAACAATCAACAAAACTAAGGCAACCTACAGAACGGGAGAAGATATTTGCAAACAACATATCTGATAAAGGGTTAGTATCCAAAATCCATGAAGAACTTATAGAACTCAACACACAGCACATGAATAATCCAATTTAAAAACGGGCAGAAGACATGAATAGACATTTTTCCAAGGACATCATACAGATGGCTAACAGACACATGAAAAGATGCTCAACATCACTCATCATCAGGGAAATGCAAATCAAAACTGCACTGAGATATCACCTCACACCTGTCAGAATGGCTAAAAACACCACCACCAGAAACAACAGGTGATGGCGAGGATGTGGAGAAAGGGGAAATTTCCTGCACTGTGTGGCAGGAATGCAAACTGGTGCAGCCATTCTGGAAAACAGCATGGAGGTTCCTCAGAAAGTTAAAAACAGAACTACCCTACGATTAAGCAATTGCATTACTAGGTATTTACCCAAAGGACACAAAAATACTGAATTAAAGGGGCACATGCACCCCGATGTTTATAGCAGCATTATCATTAATAGCCAAATTATGGAAACAGCCCAAGTGTCCATGGACTGATGAATGGGTAAAGAAGAGGTGGTATATACATACAATAGAATATTATTCAGTCATAAAAAAGAACGAAATCTTGCCATTTGCAATGATATCGATGGAGCTAGAAAGTATTATACCAAGCGAAAGAAGTCAGTCAGAGAAAGACAAATACCATATGATTTCACTCATGTGTGGAATTTAAGAAACAACACAAATGATCAAAGGGGAGAAAGGGAGCTACAAACCAAGAAACAGACTCTTAACTATAGAGAACAAACTATGGTTACCAGAGGGGAGGTGGGTGGGGAAATGAGTTAAATAGGTGATGGGGATTAAGGAGTGCACTTGTTATGATGAGCACTGAGCAATGTATGGAAGTGTTGAATCACTACATTGTACACCTAAAACTAATATGACACTATATGTTAACTAACTGGAATTTAAATAAAACTTTAATATGTACATACATATATTTTTAGGGGCGCCTGGGTGGCTCAGATAGTTAAACATCTGCCTTCGGCTCAGGTCATGATCCCAGGGTCCTGGGATGGAGTCCCATATCAGGCTCCTGGCTCAGCGGGGAGCCTGCTTCTCCCTCTCCCTCTGCCTCTCCCCCTGCTCATGTTCTCTCTCTCTGTATCTCTCTGTCTCAAATGAATAAATAAAATCTAAAAAATCTAAAAAAATAAAATCTAAAAAAGTATACATATATGTATTTTTTTAAAAAACTAGAAAGTGACAGACAGCTGATTTATTACAGCAGGAGAATTGTGTTACCTTTTCTCCTTCTAATTTTTTTCTATTACTCTTTAAGAATCTTAATATCTTTCCTACATTATAAACAATAAATTTATTCTTAGGAAAAATTATTGAAAAACCAGCCTCATGGAATGATGTCATATGTGCCTAAAAACTGATTGAGTTGTGTCAAAGAAAAGTGAAGTCACGGTTCCAAAAATGAGCAGGGCTAGGTAACAAGTTGTGTCAGAACACAAGAGTAAGGAAAAGAGTTGGCTCCTTGAAGGACTGACACAGAATCTAAAGGTGGATCCAAAATAGGATACCATGTTATGATGGAGAAAAGATAACTGTAATATATAAGTACTTTTAAGATCCCAGATGCTCATTCAGGCATATGTAGGGTAGATAATTAACAGAAGTCAAGGAAGTCAATTGATAATAATCTGTCAGATGTCACTGCTATCAGGGAAACTGAACCCAGGAGAAAATTCAGTCCTGAGGTAATAGGGTGCTAGCCAAAGCATCAAAGAGTAAAAGATGAACCTGATGACTGCACAGGGAGGCAGAAGTCAGGGTGGGATCTGACTTGAAATGAAATTATTGGCCTGGGGCTCCTTTTAATGAAAGACAGGTACTCTCCTAGAAGTATTTAGTTTCAAGAACGCTGTCAAGTAGCCAAAACCAAACCAAACCAAACCAAGTTTATAAGGTGTCATGCAAAGCAAAAATTATAAGTAGACCTGTGGAATTTTATCAAGCTGAAATGCTGTTTGGAAATTTCCAATTGCCATGAAAATTATGGGTACAAGAACCTGGTGAGTGAAGTTACGGAAGATGAGGCTGGAAATACAAACTGGGGAGGGTGTTTTTAAAGACTGTTTATCAGTTAAGGGTTAGTCCCTGAGACATCCACATGATTCATTCCTTCACTTCTGTTCAAATGTCCCCTTATCAGCAAGCCTGTCCTAGACCACTTCCCTTTTCTTCCTAAATGTATTTTTCGTCAGAGATCTTACCACCATATGACCAATTATGTAATTACTTATTGATTGCACGTCTCCCCCAAATAAAATATAAGTAAGTTCAAGAATTTTTTTTTCCCCTGCTGTATTCCCAGCAACTGGAAGAGCCCCTGGCACACAGTTACCGCTCAGTAAATATTTGCTATTGAATAAACAAATAAATATCAGTAGATCCAAGATTAAAGATAACATAAGAAGGAAAAAAATTCAAATGTGCCTATCTTATTTCCCTATCTATATAACCAGGACAACAATCCAGCAACTGTTCTTTGGTCTGGCTGAAGCAGTCCACTTTTAACTAAAAACAACAACAAAAAGCTGGGCTTTAAAAGGGGCCCTTTTGTAGAGTCAGTCCTTCCGGTCTTTTGTTTCTAACCTTTCTGTGAGGCAGTACTGGTGACATCTGGTATTGATAGGAAACACTCAAGTTTTCCAAGAATGTGAAGTCAGTTGATTAAAATAATCACACCAGCAAACCAATAAAAGAAGCGATCATGGAAATTTCCTTCTGGGAATGGATTACCCTGGTTTAGAATCTTACTGATTAATTCTTCCATATACCTTGAGTATCAGTATCTGTTAAAAGAGCCTGTCTCTTTAAATTCTAGTTAAGAGCAAAACATCTGCACAAGTGCAGATTAATTTAAATGTATTTGAAATAATGTTCATAGAACTAGATCTTAAAAATCTGTCATCTGTAAGGAAGAAAAAGAAAACAAGGAATCTAAATTATGTATACTCATTTTTATTTTGAAGGCCAAAGCTTTAAAAAATAAAGATATTAATCTGGGTATCAAAAACTGCAAGTCACTTTTAAGTTAAGAGAAAAAATTATATTCTTGTTCAGATCTTTTTCCCTTTTTTTTTAATGGATTGTTAATTTTCATTAGCTTTATTCTTTTTTTTTTTTATTAAGTAAACTCTATGCCCAACATGAAGTGTGAACTCACAACCCCAAGAATCCCATACTCTCCTGAATGATCCAGGTGCCCACCATTATTTTATTATTATATGAAGTGCAATATGATAAACTGACATTTTCTTCCTACTCTACGTATTCCAGCAACAAAACTGTTTAGTCAAATGTATCTTTTCCTTTAAAACTGAAGACTTCATATAATACTTAGAAAGTCTCTACTACTCTACTGTTATTTTTAAGTACACTCAGTTTTTTCCCAGAAGTTTATGGAGTCTTTTTTTTTTCTTTAAGAGTCTTTTTTTACGTTTAAATACTTGATCTAGTTGGCATTTATTTTGGTATAAAAAGTTAAAGTCCATGGGCGCCTGGGTGGCTCAGATGGTTAAGCGTCTGCCTTTGGCTCAGGTCATGATCCCAGGATCCTGGGATTGAGTCCCGCATCGGGCTCCCTGCTCAGCGGGCAGCCTGCTTCTTCCCCTCCCTCTGCTTCTCCCCCCGCTCATGCTCTCTCTCTCTCTGTATCTCTGTGTCTCGAATGAATTAAAAAAAAAAAAAAATCTTAAAAAAAAAGTTAAAGTCCAGGGGAGCCTGGATGGCTCAGTCAGTTAAGCATCTGACTTCGGCTCAGGTCACGATCTCAGGGTCCTGGGATAGAGTCCCAGGTCATCATGCTCCCTGCTGAGTGGGGAGTCCACTTGCCCCACTCCCCCTGACTCTTCCCCCTCTCCTGCTCTCTCTCAAATAAATAAAATCTTAAAAAAAAAAAAAAGTTAAAGTACACTTCTTTCTCTTTTTAAATTACTTCCCTGATGACCCATTGAGCATTTACTGAACTATCCATATTTTTCTCTACTGATTTGAAGTGCTAATGTATTTCCCCAGGTTCATAATCTATTTCTGGGCTCAAATTCACTCAGAACTAAAGAATTGCAAATTAAATGAGATACCACTTTTGACCTATTAATTAAGGAAGGGCTTAAAAGGCTCATAATAATCTGGTTTAGAGGAGGGTGTGAGGAAATAGGTATTACTGATAGGAACATGAATGGGAAGGAAAGACAAAATTTTGGGAAGTAAAATCACTAGGTTATACTATATATGTATATTACACTACATGTAATACACAACATATACACACTATATATATATATATATGTATATATACATATATATGTGTGTGTGTGTGTGTGTGTACACACACCATTTTATTCAGGACATTCACCGAAAATCTACTGGGATTTTTAGTGAAATAGCATTAAACTTATAGATTTGTCCCAGTAAAACTGCATGTCACATATTCAGGTATTCTTCTATGGCCTTCATTAAAGTTTTGGGTCTTTTGTTTTCATCTAGATCCTGTTTTTTCCCCAATTACATTTATTCTTAAGGTATTTTATACTATTTGCTGTCCTAAGTGGAATCTTTTATCCATTAAATTTTCCAGTTGATTATTGCTGATGCAGGAATTGTCTTATTTAATGAGAGTGACACCAGTTAATCAAAAAAGCTGGGGGGGGCCTGGGTGGCTCAGTCGGTTATGTGTCTGCCTTCAGCTCAGGTCATGATCCCAGGGTCCTGGTACCAAGACTGCTTCCCTGCCCCGGCTCATGCTCGCTCTCTTCAAATAAATAAATAAAATCGAACCACATCAACAATGCGTGTCTATTATCACTATGTATAGAGTAAGAACATAAAGACTCTTGCAGAGCAATCTGAGAATACAGAATCAATCCTTCTAGTTTCTTATGACAACCCCTATGAACTTTTACAGATGTGCACATCTAACTCAACGATGTATCTTCAGCAACTTGCCTCTGAGTCACTCCAAAGCACCAAACTTGGTTTCCCTAAAACGCAATTTCATTATTGGGAACAAAAGAACTCAGGTGTATCAAACAGCAGCTTTCTGGCCACAAGCATTTAGATTTTCAGGAGCATCCTAAAAGAGCAATCCTTTCCTATCTCCATACTTCAGTAATGGATAAAGTCAACAAATGATTACTGAAATAAACTAAAGAGCACTGGATTTCTAATAATAAACACTGCTGGAAAATGTTAAATTTACTATTCACAGGAAATCCTTTTTCTAATTATTTAAAAGAAACAGAAATATTTCCTTCTTACCCATATAAAATTTGGTGCGTACTTTGTCCAATTCCAAACTTTTTAAAAAAATCAATATAGATGAAGCTAAAAGTGAAGGATTAAGATTTTAATCTACTCTAAGAGGTTAAGCTAAATTTGTCATAATTTTAGACTATAATCATTCCCCACAAAGTCTACATAGCTTACACATATAAAAACAAAGTTCTTCTCTGCTTAACATTCACCTAAGCTACGAACCAAGGTTCTTATTTTGTGTTAAGGAATAGCAGGAAAACATGACTAGACATCAAGGAACTAGAATAGTAGTTCTAGCCCCCCCTGCACTCATTCAATTGCATTCTCTAACTTAACAACAAAGTACAAGGAACTGGGTTGGGTACTTAATAGTGAGGACCTGGTTTCTAGTTCTGGCTTCATGATTCTCCATCATTTAATCACTTATATAATTCTAGACAAACCACAACTTCTCTGAATTTCACTTTCTTGGAGACAATAATATATGTTCTTTGTATCATTTAAAATTAGTATGAAGATTAAATTAGAAATGTAAGGTCTGAAAAGGATTCTAAAGATCTAGTTCAATATTCTTCTTTTACAAATATATAATAATAGAGAAGTTAAATTATTTGCTCAATGTCACATTAATTTTTAGTAGCACAGCCGGAATTACGAGTCTAGGTCCCTTAACACCTAGATTGGTTTTTTTACACTATATCTTCCTGCTTCTAAAGTAGGTGAAAGACTTTTAAAAACCACAACCAACCTATAATCTTCCTCAACTGTTTTTTATAACCAAATTAACCCCTATGCCCCAAGCATACTTTGGATGTGATGAATTAACTTCTCCTCTAGAAATTTAGAGTGGAACTAATTATGTAGCATTCTTGAGAAAATTGAGAAAACTGTCACTCAAATCATTTTATGTGTTTTTGGTTGAAAAAGACAACATGACTATACTGATAGTACTATACTAAGACATTATTACCAGGCATGGCTCTAGCCTTCAAGACTTTAAATTTCAAACTCTTATTCAACTTTAAAGGCTTGCCTTCTTGAGACATTACCTCCTCTGAAGGCACTTTAACCAACGTGGTTGACTCTCAACTCCATTTTGTATAAACATCTATTGTTATACTCTGTACTGCAATTATTTCTTTGTTTTTTTAATCTTAACTGAATTGAATGAATATGTCTTAAAAGGAAGACAGACTAAATACTATGGAAGCATAGAAAAAAACTGATGAAATTGAGAGGTCTCCATAAAAAATGTGATAGGATTTTAAGAGGCAGAGATGAAGGAGTCGGAGCAGGCAGAGATAGGAAAAAAGGAAGAAGGGACAACTCAAAGTGTTGGCAGTGATAAATATATTTACTCAAGTTTTAAGTCTTACACCACAACATTCCTGTTCCTCTTAATTTCATTTACCCTCTTTGCTTGAACCTGCTTCAACTACCATTCCCATCTACTTTTACTTTGCTATAAATCATCATTCATCACCCTAAAAATCTTTCTTCTACTTCCACCCAACCCTACAAGCTGGTTCAACCCTCTGAACTTGGGTAGATGACTCATGCTCGAGTAAAGAGTAACAAAAATTGCTAAGTGTTTGCAATAATGATGGAAAGGTAAAATACTTTCAAATTATATCAACACATAGTAATACTAAATTTGTTTAATTAAAATATCTTTTTATATAAAATAATATATTCTATTGACATAAATTATAAATGTTCATTTCTCAAATTGAAAGTTTTGTTCATGTCTGAACTTAAAAAATTTATCCTAATAGGCTTCAGAAGATTCTAAAGTGAGAAAACTTTTCTTTTTTTAAAGATTTTATTTATTTATTTGAGACAGAGAATGAGAGACAGAGAGCATGAGAGGGAGGAGGGTCAGAGGGAGAAGCAGACTCCCTGCCGAGCAGGGAGCCCGATGCGGGACTCGATCCTGGGACTCCAGGATCATGACCTGAGCTGAAGGCAGTCGCTTAACCAACTGAGCCACCCAGGCGCCCGAGAAAACTTTTTTAATAAGTATAAATTTGAGATGGGAGAGAATGTTTAAGAGTCACATCTCATCACAACAAAAATTTGCTGCATTCAAAACAAAGTAAGTTTAGAGTATTATTCTTACATTTTAAAATTTCACTATTCCACACTTTATTTTGAACTTGAACAACTTTATTTCAGTTTAAGTTTCACACACACTCCCATCCAATTGTTTTATAAATCTCATATTCTCAATGTTATTTTAGGTACAAATCCAATTATGGCCATCAAAACTTTTTTTTTTTTAAAGATTTTATTTATTTATTTGAGAGAGAGAGAACGAGAGAGAACACATGAGAGGGGGGAGGGTCAGAGGAAGAAGCAGACTCCCCGCCGAGCGGGGAGCCCGAAGTGGGACTCGATCCAGGGACTCCAGGATCATGACCTGAGCCGAAGGCAGTCGCTTAACCAACTGAGCCACCCAGGCGCCCATGGCCATCAAAACTTCTAATGAGAAATCACTTTAGAGTTTTGATCAATTTTATAATAAAAACATGGCATCTTATTGTGCTTTGGAAAGAAAAATTTTTATTTATTTATTTTTAAATATTTATTTATTTGAGAGAGAGAGAGAGCAGGGGAGGGGCAGAATGAGAGAGCGAGAATCTTAAGCAGACTCCCCACTGAGAGCGGAGCCTGAGGCAGGGCTCCATCTCAGGACCCTGAGATCACGACCTGAACTGAAATCAAGAGTCGGACACTTAACTGACTGAGCCCCCCAGGCACCCAGAAAAATCTTTTAAAGAAGAATTCTATAGAAATACAAAGTAAAGTCTTTTTCAATGTTAAATCTTTACAGTATAACAAAATGTTAACAAAATTCCCCTTATGAGACTCTTGGCTTAAGCAAAGAATATTTCTTGTACATATTTCTTGTACAACCTGTTTTCAAAATTAGAAATCCTTAAACATAAAAAATGAAAAGTGACTCCTTGATTTGTTATATGTGAGAGTGAAAAAAACCAAACTAGCAGCTTAAGCATTCAAAGTATTAAAAGAATCAGAATCAGATACAGAAGCAGGAAGGGACCTCTTAGCAGTCAAACCCCCTCAATTTATAGCCAAGGAGCCAGAACCTTAGGAAGTTCAAATGACTGCATAACAAGCTTCTCTGATTCTTTGCCTGTGCGCTTTACACAACACTTTCACACTTCCCTATCAAAATGAAAAAAATTACAGATTTACATTTTATTGCCTACATACACAATTCTGTACTTCATTCATAAAGAACCTGCACTAGCAAACAGTCTTTTTCCTTCTAGTCTATCCATAGAGAAAAACTTTCAAAATATTTCAGAGATTTCCAGATATTTCAAGAAGTAGCTTACAGGACTTGCTAATCCCTCACTTCTTTAGATCCATGGTCTCTTACCTGTTCTTAGTCACAGAATCTCATCAAAGCCATGGCCCCAGTCCTCAGGGGAATGAGTAAAACAGGAGTTTTAGAGATGTCAAGGTCTTTAGGTGGAGATCCCTTGCACTAAACTATCAAACTGTCCTCAGCATTAAACCAGAATTACCACATATATTTGGACTATATTAATCTACCAACATATGTTTCTCAGAACCATAATTTGACATTGGGTACTCTTCTTAAATTGAGGGCCAATGAGAAATGGCATATGTTCTGCCACTAGAAAACAACCTCCTATGGTCATTTAATGGTTCACCTGTAAAGATTCACAATGTATTTCTGAGATAAAGCAAAGAAAAGTTTCTCCCTTGACACTCTGGAATGTTTTCTTTCATTAAATGAAAGCAACATAATCCACCAAGTTCTCCTTTTCTGCCTTGCATCAATTGCAGTAGCTTCTCTTAGCCTAGATTTTTCAAACATCATTATTTCACATATTGCCCCCTTCCCACCCTTCTCTCTCCCCACCTAACACTTGGCTTTTATTCTTTTGCTAATGTGTAATGGATTTGTGTTTTAAGACTTTTTTGCCTTTTGCAAACTTTTATTGTGTTCAAAATGAATAATTTTTAGAATAATGAAAATGACTAATATATAGAATAATTTCTCACATTTAAACTTTTTTTTAAGGTTTTTATTTTTTTGACAGAGAGATAGAGAGAACAAGTAGGCAGAGCGGCAGGCAGAGGGAGAGGGAGAAGCAGGCTCCCCGCTGAGCAGGGAGCCGACACGGGGCTTGATCCCAGCACCCTGGGATCATGACCTGAGCCGAAGGCAGCCGCTTAACCGACTGAGCCACCCAGGTGCCCCACATTAAAACTTTTTAACTGTTCTATACTTTCTTTTTAAACTTTTAAAGTTTAGGTATAATTTACATTCAATAAAACACTAAAATCTTAAATGTTTATTAGTTCTATCAGTTATGACAATTTTAAAATTATCATTTGCTTTATATTCTTTTTGGAAGCAAGAAGTATAAATGAATAAATAGTTGATTCATTCATGAGTTGGTCTGTGACAGGCTAGCAGGGGGGGAAATGGAAAAGGGTGGGACTGGAAATAAGAAGACAAGGCATTATAACAACCATACAGGTAAGAGTGACAGGGTTACCCCAGAAAGGTGGCAGTGAGAATTAAAGGGGGACAAGATAAATATGATACTGCTATCAAGGTCAGGAAATAACCATTATAAAAATGAAGAGACAGTAAGAATGGCTGAGGAGCACACTTAACACATTATTTGTTTATAGTGGGTGTCCAGTAAATATTTATTTCTTCATCCAACAAACTATTATGAGCCTATTTTTGAATCAGGCATAAAAAAGTCAGATTCTTACCTCCTCAATATCAGAGCTGTAGCAGAAATTTAGTCAAGATCTCACAAGTTCCCCAAATCTTTAAACCTCTAATAGTTAACTAACAGAAGACTCTCTCTCAACCTGATAAAAAACGAGTTACACAACTAAATGATTTATACTATTATTGTAGTGAATAAAAAAACATCTACTTTATAGACTAGCTGGCTATTTACGTGGCTTCTTGATAAAATTAAAATTTGGAAAGTGAAGACTCACAAAATGAGAGTCACTAAATTTCAAATCAGTGGTACATGTTTTTTCAGGACCCTAGAAAGCCCCACTCAAGAAATAAGTTGATTCACAGACTTAACTTTCAGAAATGTACAAATCTCCTATTAAAATAAGTTTGGACTGAGGCTATCAAATACAAAGCACCTATTAAATATACTCAATTCCCTATATTTATTTAACTCCCTTTGTAAGCAGTTACTATATCTTTCAAATCTTAACCTAAGGTATTTTCAAGGTATCTAATTTCACTTTGATTCCTTAATTAGAAGTCAAATTAAGTATCTTGAAAAATCCAGCATTTAATAATCTTCTCTGAAGCAGATGGCCCCTCTGCTATTGCTCTTTTCCTTAACAGAAACAGTTTTCAACAAAAGTAAAGTTTATTACTATGATTCATTCATCAGCAAACATGTATCACTAACAGGGTCAAAACCTATGTAAGAATTAAAAATACAAACATATACTAATATACTGATAATAACAAAAAGCTTAATTCAACAAATAGTGATCTATAAGCATGAATAACTCAAACATGAAAAACTAGAAATGAATAGTTAAGTGAATAACAAGTCCAGTGAATAACAACATCAATATGTGGAAGAATATTCTCATGCAGAATTAATACATTTTACCTCTTTGTTTGAGACAATGCCATATTAAAATGAAAGCAGAAGTAAACAAGGTCAGGGCATATGACTGCTTATTATTTTATTTAATGATGACTAAAGAGATTATCAATTTAATAGATTACTAAGAAACTATAGTAGAAAATTTTTCTCAATAAGAATACAAGCTTATTAACTACTCCTTATTTCATTACTATTCACCTACCTTCTAATATGAACACTTACACATGCTACCTCTTTTTCATACCAGAGTGATACACAAAGAATTCAACCCTTTAACGTTTAAGTTTATTGATTATAAATAATACTCATTTTTTGGTGTCACTTGATTAAATTTCCCAGTCAAAACAATAAAAAAAAGAATATAATTTAGGCAGGATTCATCAACAAACAACAGAAGTTGCTAAACTTAATTTTATAATGAAAAAGGTATAAAATCAGCATAAAACATATTACTGCAACATATTACTTTTAAATTAGTTAGGTAATTTAGGAAGGAAAAACAAATCACTCTTAAATTCCCTAAATTTCCCTAATAGATACTTCGAAAGACAGAGTTTTGGCCCAAACTGAACCAAACTAGAAAACAGCAACAGTAAACTGTAACTAGATCTAGCTCTCTCTGAAAAATGGTAATTGAGAACAAGAAAAACATGTATGTGTCCAGTGGTATTGTGAATCCTCGAGGAAGTAACATCTATATTCAATTACCTCCATCCTGCACATACTTTATTCTTCCAAGTTCTTTGTACTTTAAAAAAATGAGTATCCCTTAAATATAAATATATTCCGAAACAACTCATAGGAGCTTTTAAATGAAAACAAAATCTGAACCATACATAGTTAATGTCATATTAAGAGGGGTAAGAGGCAGGCTGAGGGTAATGAAAATAAAATTATGAACCTAAAATTTAGCCAAGTAGTATAGCTTTTATTCTCCAAAACTTATTTCAATCAATTTAGGGGGAAAAAAAGTTTGTTTAAAAAAATGCAACTTAGTTCTGTGCGTAAGTAAGATTAATACCACACCAAACATGAACATTCTTGAATTTATTGTTTGGTGAAAGTAATTTAAAAATCGAAAGTGCTCTAAAATATTAACTCAATTTTATAGGAAAGAGGAAAGAATGTTAGAAAATTGTTTATCAAAAATGGAAGAGATGCAGGATTGGAGCCATTCACAATCATACCAATTAAATCTTGATGTGCAATTATGGCAAACAGAAGCCAGGAGTGGCAAAATTACCACTGGTCAGTCAAGTATTTTTTACGCCTAAAGATTAAATTTCTCTTTTTCATAAGTCATTAAACAGTTTTTTCAATGCTATATTAAGATACCACAATTTCAATTTATACACACTCATATACATTTTATTTCTTTAAAAAAATTCGTATTCCAAACACAAAAGCAATCAAATAAGAGAAAAACAGGCTTAATACTGATTTCTTATTACCAAATAGAAATAAAAGAAAGGAAAGAAGATGGCCAAAATCCCAGAAGCAATTCCGCATAAAAAGAGTTAAAGGGCAAAGGCTCAGCTCAACAGCCAGTGACCATTTGCAAGCCTCCTAGGTATATTCCCAGCAGACACATTATCAGATTAAAGGCACAGTAAACAAACGGGGCTGAAACCTTTCTTTGTCCAAGCCCAGCCTCTTCTTCCTGTGATGTCATACTACAAATCTAGCAAGCCTTTCTTTTCCACATCAGAGAAAGCCCATCTCACAATACATCTGGCAACGGAGGAAAAGGCTTCAATTCAGCAAGAGCTAACACGCTTAGGAATTTATTTCGGAAACTTTAAAAGACTCTTCTGCTTACCACCATCTGGAATCCACTGCAGGAATACCAAAAAGGAAAACTTCATTTCAAAGAAGCAAGAAGTGAGACCAAACTGGGAATGTTTAAGTCTCTGAAAACTCTGCACTGAAAGCAAAAAAAGACTACTACCTTCATCTTAAATATATTGGAGCGTAGAGAAACTTCAATTTTGGAATATTCATCTTGACTACTGAAATACAAGTTTACCAGATGAGTAGTTTTCTTCCCATCTCAGAACACAGCTTTTCTTTAAATTTATAATCCAATAGCTTGGCTTCACTGACTACATTTTTCAAAAGTTGTTCGTCAGTTACCTAAACCCTGGATTCACGAATTTTCGGATTAGAAAATGAGAATATTTTCCTGTTGAAGAACCAAGCGGAAACTTTACAACAACGAATTTCATGTTTCTTATCGAGATTTCAAAGAAAAAGGAAATATTTATAAATCTATCCAAAGATACAAAGAATTTGCAAATACTCTGGAGGGTATAAAGTCACAATCTGAATACCAAAGAAGACTGCAGCTGACAAAAGGACTTCAATTCTGTAAACTGGACGTGCCTTTATAATGGTAAGCAGTAACAGCTCCAATTGCTCCTATGATGACTCCTTTAAGTACACTTTGTACGGGTGCATGTTTAGTATGGTGTTTGTGCTTGGGTTAATATCCAACTGTGTTGCCATATACATTTTCATCTGCACCCTCAAAGTGAGAAATGAAACCACAACATACATGATTAACTTGGCAATGTCAGACTTGCTTTTTGTTTTTACTTTACCCTTCAGGATTTTTTACTTTGCAACACAGAACTGGCCGTTTGGAGATGTACTTTGTAAAATCTCAGTGATGCTGTTTTATACCAACATGTATGGAAGCATTCTGTTCTTAACCTGTATTAGCGTGGATCGGTTTCTGGCAATTGTCTACCCATTTAAGTCAAAGACTTTAAGAACCAAACGAAATGCAAAACTCATGTGCATTGCTGTGTGGCTAACTGTGATAGGAGGAAGTGCACCAGCAGTATTTTTTCAGTCCACCAACTCTCTGGGGAACAATTCCTCAGAAGCCTGCTTTGAAAAATTTCCAGAAGCTACATGGAAAACGTATCTCTCAAGGATTGTAATTTTCATCGAAATAGTGGGATTTTTTATTCCTCTAATTTTAAACGTAACTTGTTCTAGTGTGGTGCTAAGAACTTTAAATAAACCTGTTACATTAAGTAGAAGCAAAATAAACAAAACTAAAGTTTTAAGAATGATTTTTGTACATTTGGTCATATTCTGCTTCTGTTTTGTGCCTTACAATATCAATCTTATTTTATATTCTCTTATGAGAACACAAACATTTGTAAATTGCTCAGCAGTGGCAGCCGTAAGGACCATGTACCCAATCACTCTCTGCATTGCTGTTTCAAACTGTTGCTTTGACCCTATAGTTTACTACTTCACGTCAGAAACGATTCAGAATTCAATAAAAATGAAAAACTGGTCTGCTAGGAAAAGTGACTTCAGATTCTCTGAAGTTCACAGCACGGAGAACTTTATTCAACATAACCTACAGACCTTAAAAAGTAAGATATTTGACAGTGAATCTACAATATAAGCTGCCTGAAATGAAACCGCTGGGACTATACTGGGAACCTCTAAGTTCCTTCAACTGTGAGAAGTGTTTTCTTGGACAACTATTTCTCCACCTCTGAAAGAAAATAAACACGTGGACATTTTAAAGTTAATAGTATAAAAAATTGTATTCGATGTGTTAAACATTAAAATGTATTCTATTCTTGTATACACACCATTTTATTTTTCTGAGCCATTTTGACCTCTACCTTCCTCTTCATTAAAAAATCCCTAAAAGACTTGTTCAGAGTCTAAAAGTGACTATGATTTAAATCATGTGGTGACCATGTGTGCTGTTTAATTTCTTAGCAATTTTAAACTAAATGATTTATAGCAATTAAATGTTTTATGTATTTAATATTTTTATTCAACATATCTAATTTCTATTTCAATTTGAATTGGAACTACTAATCATGTTTCTTGAACTATAACATAAATGAGAAAGGAGAATAATTTGAAATAACAAGTGGTTTTGGAGTGTTCTTTGAAAAAAATAGCTAAAAATGTCTTCTCTAGAATAACAACACACTATTTGGGGATATCGAGCAGTTACAGATAATATTCAGGCTTTTGTCTTTGTAGGCAATTCATAAGAAGCATGTGCTATCTAACCATGTAGTATGTATACTTTAAAATTATTATTTTGATCTATTTTCTGGATATAACAGCGCTCAATTTCAAAATAATATATGCCACCAAAATTGAGAGGGAAGAAACTAACAAAATGCTGTTTTGCTAGGTACATTTAAAAAAAAAAAAACTACTTGGAGGTACATTTCAAAGGTATATTTTGTCACAATAAGTAACCTGTATGTGTATTTTAAGTCAGAAATACCACAGATAGTAAGATAGTGAAATACAAGACTTGGTGCTTAGAAAGTGATCAGTAAATACATTACTTCCCTTCTCTCTTTTGACCATTTAAAGTCAAATATTGAACAGCTGAAAATATTATTTCCAGTAGGCAAAATGTTAATGTACATCAAAATAATTTATAAAGTAAAAACATAGTTCCTTATGTAAAAAGCACCAAAACTACAGGGTCAAATAACTCAGTACAACTACATTTTCATTTTCTTAAACACAGAAAAGGTATCGATTTGAGCTATAATTTAGTAGATGTTAAGTACCAACTACACTAAAACGTTTTCATTTTCCAACATATTTTCTTTCAAATTCAAGCAGTTCTCCAAAGTTAACTAAAAAAGAATGCTTTTTATTTGAGAAAAATGACATAATTAAATTCAGCATTCAATGTATTTGATTTTTACATCTAATCTTTCAAGTCCTGAACACAACTTTGGACAAATACTCTTTTTTTTTAAATCGATAAAAGTTTATTAAGTGAAGATACAGAAGAAGCTCTCAAGAGTGAGAGGGGTCCCAACAGGGTTGTCGTGGACAACTACTCTTAATTTAAATTTGATTTTTGCTGTTCTCTGGGCTTGGGCTACAATGATTTCAGACAAATCATAGTCATTTGCTAGAGAAGTAATCTATTTTCAATAAAATAACTGGGGGATTTTCTTTAGGTAGCCATGGTTTCCTTTAGATAAACCAAAGGCAAAATAAATCCTTCAAGTCTTCAATTTGCCCTGTAGTACACCTTTATTTGATATCACTCTTCAGAAAATAAATATACCTACTCTTGAAAAGCAACTAAGAACTTAATGATGTGGAAAAAAGGGGTGAGAGTTTGTAACTGAGATTTCTCAGAACTTTCCTTGGCTTAAAGATCTGTGAGCAAGATCTCAAAGTATGACTATTACTTTAAAATACAAGCAAAACAGTCATTAGATATTTGTTTTTACTGTGATTACTGGAGACATTTTTGTTGCCCTCTTGTCAACAGAAAGATGAATCAAAAGTTTTGTAAGATTTTTCACAAAGTAATAGCTAACAGATAATGAATACTAGTTTTATCTTCTAGAACTTCAAATCCTGGGTAAAGCTTAACTACATGGACAGAAAGTGTACTAAAGTTATTTTCCTTTGTTAGCACTGCATGTTATGGTAAATTACATACTCAAAATTTTCTCTTTCTTCTTTCCCCAGAAAGCCTCTTGAGAACTCTTGAGAGTTTTACTTTTTTTACTTTAAAGTGATAGTACCAAGCCCTCCCTCCCAAAAAACTATGCCCTCTGTTTTTAACATCTTTGTAAAAGAGTAGATGATTTAACTAATCTTCTGTTCCACATTAACGCCCTTCAGAGGAACAGAAGATGAGAACATTTTTAAGGTGTGGAAAACAGTTCCCCAGGATCCTAATAACTGGTTCTAAACTCAGAAATGACCTTTTCTGAGAAAATAACAACTAAGTAACTAGTTTATTAAAAGAATATATGAAAATATATGTGCTGTACATAATACATGTACAAAAAATTTAAAGAAACTGGAGACACTACATCAAGGAGTTTTGACTTTATATTCTACATTCAAAATACTGAAAGTAAATTTGAGGTATAAATCTTATAGATACTGGTATCATAAAGATTAGTCACTCAGTTGAGGAATATAAAATATAATAAAAAACTTCATATAAAATTTCATATCCCCAACTGAGAAGCATTTAATTCACGACTCATATCTAACGCAACTGCTTTTTGGTTCTGTAATTTTGGACCCCTAATGAATGAACCAGATAAATGATCTCTTGTCAGTATATTAAGTTACTATTGCCTAACAGAATCTTCACTACCTCTCAACACCCAAACTTTTTTAGTACTTACATGTCAATCCAACCCCAGATGCAAGTAAGGGAAGATACAACTTGGTGCTCTTAGTTGTGAATAAATATATAGAAAATTTTATAAAGTGCTTACTAATGGATGAATCTTAACATAATCCTAAGGTAAAATGTTTTTAAAAAGCTCTGTTGGGCTGGGCTGGAAATCAAATTATCCATTTATAACATGATCTCCAAGAAATAAATTCTAAATTAAAAGGAACTAATGGACAAACATAAGGACACAAAACATCTTTAAATAGACCAGAGTATTTAATGGTCAACAATATTACTTAATTACATTTTCCAGAAATCAACATATACACTTCCCTAAAATCACAAATTCTTAATTACCTATATAATCCCTTTCTTCATCCTTTTTACCTGATGCCTGTTACCCATTTTCTGACCGTCAATTTTACAAAAAAAACAAAGAATTATCAATTAAACAGGGCAATAGATCAGGATAATAAAATAGTATGAAATTAACTCTAGGCCAACTACTCTATCAAGTCTTTCCCCTTCCTCCTGCTCTCAAAAAAGATTTACTTCAATAACTCCTTAAAAGGATACAAAATTATCTCTCATCACACTGTGATTCAAGTGCTGAAAAACAGAATCCAAGACACAGGACCCCAGAAACAGAGATAATTCATGAATTTAATAACCACTTTTCAACTCAAACCTTACTTTACTCATATAGAATCAACTCATCAACTAATTTTTGAAAATAATTAAAATTTAAGTAAAGAGTAAGAATGAGAAACAAGTACGTGTTATATACTTAAAGCCAAGTTATAGTTAAAAGCCACAGGGTGAATGTGCTACGTTCTATTAACCTTCCCATCAAAATGACTTCTGGTAAATTCACAATTTAAAACTAAAAGAGCCTATAGGTCATCTTAACTGAAGAATTAAAGGGCTAAGTAACTTGCATAAGGTCACAGAACAAGTTAAGGTAGAGCCAGGATAAGAACTTGGTCTTTTTTTTTTGTTTTTTTTTTTTTAAAGATTTATTTATTTATTTATTTGAGAGAGAGAATGAGAGAAAGCACATGAGAGGGGGGAGGGTCAGAGGGAGAAGCAGACTCCCTGCCGAGCAGGGAGCCCGATGCGGGACTCGATCCCGGGACTCCAGGATCATGACCTGAGCCGAAGGCAGTCGCTTAACCAACTGAGCCACCCAGGCGCCCTTTTTTTTGTTTTTGACTCATCCATTTCTTTAATGGTGGCCAGGGAAGTAGCACATGCAAAGGCCCTTGGGAGAGAACTTGGTATACTGAAAGAACTAAAACAAAGCTAAAGTGGTTGGAGATATAGGGCTGAGACCTTACATGTACTTATAGTCCATAATAAAGTCATATTAAGATCTGAGGAGATATGGAAAGCCCTGAAGAATTTCCAGTTAGGAGAGACATGATAGATTTGCATTTCAAAAAGATTCCTCTGATTACAGAGTAGAGATGCATTTGTCTTCAGCAAAAAGAAAACAATCACAATAAGAGATTACTTATTCAATTTAAACTTAAAGAGCTGTTCTAATCCTTTATGTTCTTTCTCCCTTATTAAAATGGCCTTTCTTTTTTGAAATGATGCTGATGAAAGATAGGAAGAATATTTTAATGTCATCACTTTGTAAAATTAAACGAGCGACCCTTGTAGAGAAATTGGTACATTCATACACTGCTGATGGGAACAGAAAACGGTATGATCCTTATGGATGGGAATTTGGCAATATCACACACACACATTTACTCTTTGAGCCAGCACTCTCATTTCTAGGTATGTACCCTGAAGACATAATTTCAATAATGTAAAAACATATGTACAAGGTGCAGCACTATTTGAAACTGTAAATATTGGAAACTACCTAGAAGTCCAAGCATAGAAGACTGGTTGAATAAATTGCAGCACATACACAATGTAGTACCATGCAGCTGTAATAAAGAATGAGAAAGAGCTCTATGAACTGATATGCTCAGATTTCCAGAAAGTGTTAAGTAAAAAAAGTAGCAATACATATGGTAGGCTATCTTTGGTATAACAAAAGGCAAAATAAAACAGCATACATATATTTGCTTATTTTTACCAAAAGAAACACAAGAAAGATAAACCAAAAAGCAAGGAAGAGGGGTGAGGAACAGCATAGAAAGGATATTGAAGGTTATGACACTTATCTGAGTGTAAGACTTTGGGAAACATGTTAATGTTATGTATCAGGAATCAGAAACTCTTTTCTTCAAGGGTCAGATAGTGAGTATCTTAGGCCTACAGACTATATGGTCCTGTTGAAACTTCTCAACTCTGCCTTATAGCACAAAAGCAACCACAGACAATACATAAGTGAATGAGTGTGGCTGTGTTCCAATGAAACTACAGAATTAGGTGGTTGGTCTGTGAGTTGTATGTGCCACTTCTTGTTCCACATAGTCAAAAATCTAAAGCCAACAAGGATGAGAAAGAAAAAAACAAACCCAATCTAGAACTACATCCATATTAGTACATGGCAGGTAATAGCTCTCAATCACCTGTTGAATGAATGAACCTTAAAATTTTAATAAAAGGGGGAACAGGGTTTGGGGGGGGGGGGGGGGGGGGGGGGCGCCTTGAGCTCACAACCCCGAAATCATGACCTGAGCTGAAATCAAGCATCAGATGCTTAACCGACTGAGCCACCCAGGTACCGCACCCCCTTCACTCCCCCTCCTTCCTTTAAATAACCATTGTCACCATTGTTACCATGTGATATTGGGACTACTACAATTACATTCTCAGCCTGCTTCCTTTTTTTTTTTTAAAGCTTTATTTATTTATTTGAGAGAGGGAGAACACAGAGTGAGAGGGAGACTCAGACGCCCCGCTGAACAGAGAGCCCCACACAGGGCTTGACCCTAGGACCCCGAGATCACAACCCAATCAGAAGGCAGACGCCCAACAGACTGAGCCACCCGGGCACCCCCTCAGCCTGCTTCCTGCTTTCTTCCCTTCAACCATGCAGGACAGGTCAACCAGATTTACCTATTAAATCACCACTTTAAACCAGTCACTTAATGCCCAGTTTTGGGGGGGTTTTTGGGGTTTCTTTTTTTTTTTGAGAGAGAGAGAGGGAGAGGTGGGGGGAGGGACAGAGCAGGCTCCACGCCCAGCACAGAGCGTGAAGTGGGGCTCGATCTCACAACCTGAGATCACGACTGGAGCTGAAATCAAGAGTTGGCGGCCTAACAGACTGAGCCACCCATGCGCCCCTGTCCAGTTTTAAAAGTTGTCAGATTCTCCATTGCCTGAAAGGGAAAGTCCAGTTTCAAAGTTCAACATTCTCCAAAATACAGCCCTGACCTCTTGATTTTTTGGTTTATCTCTCCCAAATAAGATTCCTCTACTCCTGGTTGGTCTACTACACGTCCTGTGTTCATAACTCTCATTTTATTGACTCTAGACATTTAGGCACATGACACACTACTTGCCCCACCCCCCCCCCCGTCAATAAAACTCACTGTTCCCCTCTTCTCTGGTCAAATTGTTTTCATCCTCCAAGGGCCAGTTCAACTCCTAAACAAAATCTTCTTTGATAATGCTTATTGTCTATACCATGTTTTTTTTTTAACTGCCTTTGTTAGTTATCTTTTTATCTTCCTGATACCTCAAGCTCCCTGAGGAAAGGGATTATGTTCTGTACTTCTTTGTATTCTTCATAGCGTCTAACATAGGTTGAAATAGAGGAAGTAGAGATTGGAAGGAAAGGGCTTAAGAGTTAAGAACAAATTAAATATTATTTACCCACCAGACTGAAGATTAATTTTTTTCCCTTTTTCTATTTTTATTTTAATTTCAGTATAGTTAACATACAGTGTTGTATCGGTTTCAGGTATACAATGAAGTGATTTGAAGATTTTTTTTTAAAGATTTATTTATTATAGAGAGAGAGGGAATCCTTAAGCAGATTTCCCACTGAGCGCAGAGCCCCACGTGAGATTTATTCCCAGGACCCTGAGATCATGACCTGAGCTGAAATCAAGAACTGGCCACTTAACTGAGCCACCCAGGTGCCCCTGAAGATTAATTTTTAATAACTAATATGTATTTACTTATATAGTACCTACTCTGGGTATTTATCAATGTAGTTCTAATAAATATCCTATACTTACACACAAAAATGTAAAGAAAATAAAGACTGCCTCTTGTATCATCAAACCTATGTATGGTACACTTAATTCGTCAAAAGCCCAAGGAAGAGAGACAAATTTTCCTTTGTCAATACTACTCTGTGACACAAGAATTCATCTCTTGCAGTTATCACCCTAAACTTAATTTACCTTAAACGTTACTACTGAATTCCCGCCTTTAGATGAGATTATAGAATTACTGAAAGAAACCACTGTGTTCTTTAAGACATTCTTCATGTAACTATGGATTTCTTTTTTGGAACAACAATTTTCTAGGCCTGTTGTATCCTAGAATTTTTCCCACTTTTTTCTCTCCGCACTCCTGTTTAACTCTTAAATCCCACAATTTCTCCTTTCTTGGATTTCTTTTTTACTTTGCTAAATCATATTCTCTAGTAATTTTATTTCAAAAAGGATAGTCAAGAGATAAACATTCTGCATCCCTCGATGTCTGAGAATTGTTCCATTTTACCCTCCTGTTTGACATGTAGGTTAGATACAAAATTCTATGTTATCAGATACCCAGTACTCCTGCTAAGGACTTTGATGCTGATCTGGATCTTATTCCACTGTAAATAACTTACTTTTTTCTTGCTGGAAGCTTTTATCATTTTCTCACTACCTTTGGAATTCTGCAATTTTCACCAAGATGTATCCATATTCATTTATCCTGCTTGGACCTATGAACCCTTTCCACTGGAAGCCTCCTGGCTTTGAAAAAAAATTTTTTTTTTTAATCTGGTCTTTCTTTTGGGGATGGATATTGAACTGAGGTTACCCAAAATTAGGGCAATATAACCTTGCAGCGTACTAGTTTGATGCATTTTCTTCTTAAGCAGAATTACCTTTCCTAGCTCATTTTTTTCTTCAAGTCTGTTATAGAAGTCTACAGATTTACCTAATTTACCTAACTTACCTAATTTATAGATTTGCCTACTTTTCTGCTCTGCTTCTCTTATAGACCCAGCAGGAAGCTGTAGGTACCGTGTGTGTGTGTGTGTGTGTGTGTACAAAAGCTGGGATGGGGCCAGGCATGTATATGTATAGTGCACTGCACAAAAGCACAGGGCTTCGGCATAAATGCTGCATACCAAATCAGGGGTGCCTGTTTCCAGAGGGGCATCTTTTTCTAATTCATTAGTAAAGAGGAATATACATTTTCCTGATTCTTACAGGCTGGCATGAACTGAGGTGGGGGACTGGTCCAAATGTTTCATGGACCGATGTTCTCAAAATGTAGTGGCCAGACCGGCAACATCAGCGTTGCCTAGAAACATGTTGGAAATATAAATTCTTGGACCCTACCCTAAAAACTTTGGGGTTGCGCCCAGCAATCTGTAACCTGTGTGTTAACAAGCCCTCCAGGTCATTTTGATGCATGCTCAAGTTCCAGAGCTACTGGCAGACAGCACTTTAAAAAAATTCTCCTGAAGTATTACTGCCTTACTCTCTATATCTGCTACTCTGAGCTTGGAGGCTAAGACTCCCACTTCCACCAGAGCCCTTTCCTGTGTGTATTCAGAGCTGTGGTTTTCTCTATTTTGTTGTATCCTTCAATATACCCCTCATTTACTTTTTATCCTCAAACCTGAATCAACCCCTCAACTTCCCTCCATAGTTTTTCTACTTTATAGTCTCAGTATTGCAGGATTTCACCCCCACATGTGCTTTTTATTTTTCTTTTCTGTAACTTCTGGAGGGGTTTTGGGGGAGGAAGGAGGTAAAGGTGTGTGGTCAGTTTGCTATTTTGAACCAGAAATATTCTCATTTTTAAAAGCAATTGCACACGTGATGTGATGAGCACTGGGTGTTATGCACAACTAATGAATTGTTGAACACTACATCTGAAACTGATGGTGTACTATATGTTGACTAATTGAAATAAAAATAAATAAATAAAAAATGAAAGCGACTGCACAGTATAAATTACACAAGAAAACATTATACTACTTAAACCCTTTTACTGCTGCTGAAAAATAATATGCAAAGGGCTTTTTCATCAAAACAAAGCAAATCCATTAATTATGAACAACATAACTTTTAATTTATTTTCTTTAAAAATGCTAATATTTTAAACTATTTAACAAATTATTGTTAGCTCATATTTTAATAGGTCATAAAAACCTATGAATCACTTTATTATAAATCTTTATTTTAAAAATAAAGAACTTTTATTTCATTACATGAGTGTAAAATAGTCACACTGGACTAAATTTAGGCTTTCCGGGGAAAAGATTTTATGTATAATGAAAAGAAGTAGTTTATTTAAATAAAAATGAATACTAAAACAGCACTAAAAATTATACCTTTGGCTTATATGTCACATATGTGATTTTTGCTGATAGCCAACATAACTGGTTTTAAAACTGTTGGGCAAAAATTGCTATATTTTGTGTTGTGGTCTTATAAGTCCTTTTTAAACTGAAACACATAATTTTGATATAAAGAGAAGGGAAAAATATGGCCATGTATTAAAAAATCAAAAGGGACAATTATAAATAGTTTGTCTGTAAGAGATTATAGAAAAAGTTGTTGTTGTTCAAACAGAAATAATTATAAAGGTCAAGTATATCATTTTTGCATTATCATGGCAATCTCCATCCACCCATGCCATTTATTCTTCACTTGAAACTGGACTGTGGAAAAGTTTATTTTCAGAAGATCTTGTTTAAATATGTGAGTTAGATCCTGGTTTAAAAGTACATAGTACTGAAAGTTTCCAGTATGCCTATTACAAAGACAATGCAAAACTTTATATTTTTAAGGCCAAGTTTATATTTTTAAGAGTTCAGTACTGGATTAGGAAATCCTATGTTCATTTTTGTTTAGGACTCATGTATTGGTAAGAGAGGAGTCATTTTACTTTTCCACCTTTCTTATTTTTACTGTTTAAAAGAAAAAAACCAAAATGAAAAAATTTAAGATATAAAAATTAGTGTTACTTAATATGCAAATGAAAAACTTTTAGATAATTATCTTAAAACACAGAAAGAGTAAGGATAATGATCAGATAGTAATAAAAATAAATTTTTATTAATTTATTAGTAAAGATAAAAATGACCAGATATTAAACTCCAAAAAGGAAATGAACTTAAATAAAAGATAGCAAGACAGATTTCTGTTAGTCTTTGGAGAATTCTTAAAGAGTATAATCAAATCTTAAAGAGAAATTATGTTATATTTTAACAGAGGCAAGAAACACTGAAACTTAGTAAGAAGAATAAAAAGTTTTTTGAAAGAGAAGCAAATCCAGCTGTTTCCTATTCTACATCTCCTTATCAGTTCTAAATCCACACTTACAGGAAGATACCATAAATACTTCTGATATTTGGCTATTTCTGACATTAGTGGAAAATATGAAGAACCAATCAGTAAATTAATAAAACCACACACACACAAAGGTCACTGACATGCATTCTGAAGCAGACTAGGTTGTGACCATTCAGGGTTTTAAGAACATGCCATAAATATTTGGAAAAGATAAATATCAAAAAGTCGGTTCTTTTTATTATGAAAAGTAACAGAACTTAATTAAATGATTTAGGAACAACTGCCCCAGAGTGTTTCTAAAATTTTACTAAACTCATTATTAATAATAGCTTCTTATTTTGCTGGAGGAATTTAGAAACTATATTGATTAAAATAGATATTTCATAAGATACTTTTACTTTTTGTTTCTTTCACATCCAGATTCCAGAACCGTTCCTCACTACTAGAGTTAGGATTTAACTACGAGTTTAGAGACTGAAAATTCTAAGATTATACTCAAGCAATTTCCTAACATCAAGACCTTGTAGAAGACCCTCTGAACAAGAGTACAATTGCTTCCATTTCCACAGGTTAATAAGCACAGAGGATCTTTCTGAGCTTTTCTTCTACAATTGCTATCTCCCTTCTTGTTTGTACTTGAATAATGAACTAACATTGCCCTCGGGTAATTACTGACATGAGTCATAACTAAAGCAATATAACAAATTCCAACTGCCGCATAAGAGTGAACACTACCCACATTTAACAATGCTGGAGTTCAGTTACACCTTTCTCCCCCTGAACTTCTTCCATTTTGAAAAGGCAATGGGGGAGGGGAGAGCCTCAGGAGAAAAGTTCTACATACTTCTAGTAAGCGAGGATAAACAGATCCAATACTGCTTAACCGTATTCTCAGTTCTCTGTTCTTAAGAAATCACTGTACAGAAGAAAGGGAATGAAGGAACTAACAATTGTTCTATTTCGAAAATGTACCATTCTCATAAGTGTTCATTTATTCCTCACAATAACTCTGAAAGGTAAATACTATTATCCCCATTTTACACACAAGGAAACTTGAGATGCAGAGACATGACTTGTTCATAATCACACCAAGGCAAGTTACATAGTATCTCTGAACCTCAGCTTTTCCTACCCGTAAAACAGGGATAGCATTATTTGCCTTCTGTGAAAACTAACTGAGATCTGGTAACTCAAAGCCCAGGTGCCTCCTGCGGCAGCACAGCGACACAGAGAAAGATACAAACAGAGATAAAGCAGGAATAAAGAAACCAGTCACAACACTGCATATATCCAGTAGTAAGCTAATATACACCACGAGGCAGCACAGAGGTTAAGAACACCATCTCTGGAACCAGATAGCCCAAGTTAAAATTCTGGCTCTACCATCAACTTAAGTTTTGTGGACCTGCAATACAACAAATTCCACCTGCAGTATAACAGCAAACACTGCTCACATTTAACAGTGCTGGAGTTACACCTTTACAAGGAAAAGGTTCTCGATTTCTCTGTGCTTCAGTTTCTTCCCCTATGAAATGGTGATGATGACAGCATCTATTTCACAGAGTTTGCGAAGTAAAGGAGTTAACATAGTTCAGTACTTTCCACAGTGCCTGTAACAGCACACGTGCAGAAGTATGATCTATTATGATTTCTACACTGAAACGTTACATGCACAAGTGAGGACCATTTTGATGCAGGTCTGTATGATGATCAGGAAAGACTCCAAAGAATGAAGCCAGTGATGAGCTTTGTAAAAGCACTGCTTCCTACAGCAAGTTTCTAGGAGCTACACCTAAGGGACATTTCTGAGTTGTTGATTTTTTTTTTTTTAACATCCCTAGATTTCTTTAGTCCCTTGTGCAAATTCATGAATAAGGAAAACATATATAATATGGACAATAGGGGAGGAGAAAGGGAGACATGAACGGACAAGTCTCCACAGTGAACTCTACCAATTACTCATGTGTGTCAGAGTGTTCTAAAGATTAAAGAAGGAGGAAATGCACAGAGAAAAGAACAGACTAAACAGTCAAACATGGCATGCAAGGTTGAGTGAAGGTTTAGATAAGGAAAAGATTTTATATTTAAAACCACAAATAGATCTGGATCAAGAACTCAGGCTGATATCAGCATTTAGTTCAGGAGAAGACTTGGATTAATTTATAATAGTCATCTCAGTTACTCTGGGTTTTCCATTTATTGTTTTTTAACATATGAGGAACCATATAAAAAACCATTTTAATGCTTCATTGATTCTTAACAATTATGAAGAAATGGAATTATTTTACTAAACTGAGCTTATATTCTTAGATCTTTTAAAATAATCATCTATTCATATTTCAGTGGATAATTATTCATATAAACTAAGTTATTATCCTTATTTTTGTTTGTGCTTTTCTGAATATCTGTATTTTTAAATTTTTCTCTAGACAAGCCCACTAGTAGAAAACAAGGATACTATCAAAAATTTTATTTCTATGATATTGCCTTTCCTTACTTTCCCTTTTCAGGCTCTACATTTTTTCATTTATAGAAGACTTTAGGCATACCTGGGCTCTTCTTTTTTTTTTTTTTTTTTAAAAATTTTTTTTTTTTTTTCATGATAGAGAGAGAGAGAGAGAGAAACAGAGGGAGAAGCAGGCTCCCAAGGAGCAGGGAGCCTGATGCGGGACTCGATCCCAGGACCCTGGGATCATGACCTGAGCCGAAGGCAGACGCTTAACCATCTGAGCCACCCAGGTGCCCAACCTGGGCTCTTCTATTAAAAACTGAGAGAAAACTCAGTTCTAACATTTCAGTCTATGAAAACAGTCCTAGCTTTAAAATTCAGTTCATTTTTATCCCTCCCTTCAATCTACTTGAGGTTGTCAATTCAAACACCTAATTTAATTAATCCTAAATTATTGTGGGTTCTAAAAATATGTATTATATTAAAATCTCATTTCTGAGAGTTGTGTGAATCAAACACATATGCACACTAGTACTTTCTCTTAAAATATAATTTGCTCTTTTTTGTAAAGTCTTCTTTTAATCTTTTCTTCCTAAAGGATACAGTAGACCAATAATGACAGTGCACTGCTCAAAGGAGCAAGTCCACAAATGGTACTCTCTTCCCTTCCTTTATGAACTGGCTTCTAGGCAAAACACTTATCTTGTTACTCAAGATAAAAAATATATATATTGTATTTTCACTTAGAATAAAATTATTTATACTGTTGCCTTTTATAATGTACCACATGCTTGACTACATGTTATAGTGGTAATAAAAACAGTGTGAATCAACAGAAATAATATGGCACAATGGGAGCACTTTACTAGATGAACATGGAATTTGGAATCAAACCAGTCTCGGTTCAAATGCCAACTGGGTGACCTTAGACAAATTACTTAACCTTTCCAAGCCTGTTTCCACTTTTATAAAATGAAAATAGTTTTAACAACTTCAAAGGATTATTGTGAGAATTAAATTAGACAAATACTTTTGGTGTACACACACACACTTCATTTTTAATTAGTGCATAAAATTAACTGGTACATTTGTATAATATTTCATTTACTAATAGAACTAGCTTTCCAGGGGCACCTGGGTGGCTCAGTTGTTGAGCATCTGCCTTCGGCTCAGGTCATGATCCCGGGGTCCTGGGATCAAGCCCCACATCAAGCTCCCTGCTCAGTGAGAAGCCTGCTTCCCCCTCTCCTACTCCCCCTGCTTGTGTTCCCTCTCTCGCTGTCTCTCTTTCTGTCAAATAAATAAATAAAATCTTAAAAAAAAAAAAAAGCTTTTAAAAAAAAGAACTAGCTTTCCATTTTTAACAAGGTTAAAAGCTCTAACTTAAAAAAAAAAAACCTTTAAGATTAAATTAGTCTTAAATTAGTACTCATCTACCATTGCCAAAGCTGGGCCATAATTTCCCCCAATGTGTCTAATTCCAGGTTTTCCTACTTCTGTGTCTTTCCACATTTTTACATCTGTTGCAAGTCTTTTCCTATCTACATACGATCATTCCCTCCTCTGACCCTTGTGGCTTATCTTATTTCATAATATATTACAGTAATTTACTTTTCCACCAGGTACCAAGCTCCTTTAAGACTAGGGACCATTTCCCATGTTATTATTTTTTTTTAATCTTTTTTTTTTTTTTAGATTTTTATTTATTTATTCATGAGAGACAGAGAGAGAGAGAGAGAAGCAGGCTCCCAAGGAGCAGGGAGCCCGATGCGGGACTCGATTCCAGGACCCTGGGATCATGACCTGAGCCTAAGGCAGACGCTTAACCATCTGAGCCACCCAGGCACCCTCCCATGTTATTATATATCTCACAAGGACAAGTACAATTCCTTTAAAATATCTGATGTACAGAATACCAGGTATGGCCCAAAGAGAACAGGGAAAAATTGAGCTAAAGGAGAACAGGGTAATGAGACCTCTGTGTAACCTTTTTATGAAAGAATCTTCCTTTAATATTTTATAAATTGTGAAGCAATCTAAAGGAATATGATCTACACTCAGTATTGGCAAGTAATTCTTAACATTTAAATAGTTTTGTAGAAACATAAAATATTTGAACTAGAAGAACTCAAATCTTTTGTTCTATTTCAGTTTACAAAGCAAGAAACTAAGACAAAAACATTAACTTGCACACGAAAGAGTCAGGACCTAAAGCCAGGTCTTCTGATTCCACATTCCACATTAGGCAGGCTATCTGTCACTGGATAAATGTGGTTTGCTCCACAAATGAAAGAACTCTCTGGCTATAGTAAGTGTATGAGGAATAGTGGAAATGAGGCCAGGAAGGGCCAGATTCCACAACCAGAGAAAAGAGGTTAAATTTTTTTGAATGGCATCAGGGAGCTATTGTACGTTCTTGAACAGGAACATGGCATAAACATTTAGAAATATTAACTTGGCACCAACGTTTAAATGAGGATAGTGGCAAAGCTGGGAGATCAAACAGGAGCCTAAATGTAAATGAAAATAAGATTAAAAAAAATAATAAAATAAATCTAAGAGACACGTATATTTTTTTTTCTTTAAATTGTAAGGCTCTGTATCTAACTATAGAAAAAAGGAGGAAAGAATACTCAGCGTTCAAGCCTGAGTAACTTGAAAAGTAATGTAAAGACATAGATATTGGTAAGCAAAGTTGTATTTAGAACAAAAAAAAATTTTTTCAGTTTTGATTAATGAAGTCAAGTCTCCTAAATCTTAAGAAGCTACTAGTTAGTTATGGGAGTTAAGGGCAAGAAATTAGGAACACACTGGGTCAGAGTGAGAAAGGTTAAAGCCTTAGCTATACTTTCAGAAAGAATCATATTTTTAAAAATTAAAACAGGAGCTCCTGGATGGTTAGTGTCTGCCTTCTGCTCGGGTCATGATCTCAGAGTCCTGGAATCGAGCCCCGCATCGGGCTCCCTGCTCAGAGTGGAGTCTGCTTCTCCTGCTTCTCCCTCTACCACTCCCTTGCTTGTTCTCTCTCTCTGTCTCAAATAAATAAAATCCTTTAAAAAAAATTAAAAGGTTTTCTCTTGCTGGCAAAAAAGTAAATATACGGTTATTTTAAATAACTCATGAAGAGCTTTTAAAAACCCAACATAAAATATTTTCCTTTATAATAGCATGGCTACTGTATAAATACAATATATGGCATTATATTATTTCATCCTCCTTACCCATATTCTTAGAAAAGTGTTATATATGACTTAATCATTATCTTACAGTTCACTCACTTTCCTGAGACACAGCTCCCAGTAAAATGTAACTTTTTTAAAAAAACAATGTCTCATGGTAGATACTAAAACCTTTCTGTAAAGTGCACCAGAGGTTAATGATCTACCATACAAATATAGAACAGATATCCTTTTTGGCTTTTTCAAAGCCACAGGCTTTTCTGCCTTTTGTGTTCACTTCCTGTCAAATGTGGCATTTCAAAAGGACACCAAAAAAGCTTAAAAATTTGTTTATAAGTTTGTCATCAAATTAGAGGGCTCTAAATATATAAGCTATTCATTATAACTGTGCTGATATGTAAAACAGGTCTTCATTTCAAATTTGGAAAAATAATAAAAGAGAAATGTTTTTAATCTTGTCTATGTAAAAGTGCTGAAGGAAGAAATTTGCTAATGTTTGGTGACTACAGAAAGGTAGTATGATAGAATCCATTTTAATGAGTCAGCTATATTTAACAACAATTAAAGGATACTCAACTTTCTTGTGACTTACTAAAATTAAAACAATAGTTAATAACTAGTACTTCTATGATCTCCATATAATAAGTACCCCTCTAAAACAGTATTAGTCAGAAGATATGATGCATTTAATATAGGAAAACAGAAATAAAATATTTAGGGTATCCTAAATATTCCTTAAATATACATATTTATAAAAATTTTATCAGTAAATACTATGCATAACTCTTTCAGCCATGATGATGAAAGAACAAATAGGACTTGTCTTAAACAACTAAAAAGTTGAACAACATAAATGAAAGAATAGATTTCTGCATTGAACAACAGGTAGCAAAGGACAGTAATCCCTGAGAAAAAGAAAACAAATGGTAAACCCAACCACTGCCTCAGTTTACTGCATGGAGAGAGTTCCCAGGCTACAGGCAAAGAGAAGAAATTGAAATAAAGCCCAATGGTCTTCCTGGCAGAAAAAACAGAGTTCAGAATTCAAGAAAGCCAAGGTAGCTAAATTTAGCTGCACAAAATACCAGAGAGGATAGAGTTACACAGAAAAGAAAAGAGTTGCAAAGAGAGAGCTCCAGAGATCTACAGAGGGTAACGCTCAAGTCTTCAGGGGAGAACCCATCAGAGCATACAAGCTACCCAGAGCCAAAGAAAAACCACTGGAAAAAGCAGAACCATTCCAGAAGCTGACACGGGGCCAAGAAGAGCTCTGATTTCCACGAGCCAGAGTGAAAAAACCTTTTACTACATGGAACATCAGGTAGAGTACTCAGAAGGGTGTTATAGATTAGCCATAGATTAAAGACTGCATGGGCTTGGTCTAAAAACAACAACAAAAGTCTTGAAAAGGATCAAATTATTTCCAAGAAACCAAATTGTGTACCAAAACACAACTGAAGCATACTGAAAGGAATATGAAAATATCCAGGATTCCATAAGGTAAAAATCACAATGTCTGGCACCTGATAAAAAAATTACAAGGCAGACCAAAAAAGGAAAAAAAAAAAAACAAAAAAGGAGAAGTATCAGTCAATAGAAACAGACCTAAAAACACAAAGATGTTAGAATTCATAGACAGGGACTTTAAAACTGTTATTATAACTATATTCCATATGTTCAAGAAGGTAAAGGAAAGCCCAAACATGTTTTTCCCCCAAACATGTTAAAGAGAGATACAGAAGACATAAAAAAGGATTCAAATAAAACTTTTTAAAAATGATAAATATAGAGGGGCGCCTGGGTGGCTCAGTTGGTTAAGCGACTGCCTTTGGCTCAGGTCATGATCCTGGAGTCCCGGGATCGAGTCCCGCATCGGGCTCCCTGCTCAGCGGGGAGTCTGCTTCTCCCTCTGACCCTCCCCCTTCTCATGCTCTAGCTCATTCTCTCTCTCAAATAAATAAATAAAATCTTTAAAAAAAATGATAAATATAGTGTCTAAGATTAAAAATGCAGTAAATAGAAAAATAATAGCAGATTAGACATTTCGGAGGAAAAAATTAGTGAACTTGACGACATAGCTATAGAAACTATCTAAAATGAAACAAAGAAAAATACCTGGGGAATAAACAAAAACAGAGTATCAGTGAGCTGTGGGACAACTTCAAGTCACCTAGTATATTTATGACTGGAATCCCTGAAGGGAGAGGTAGGAGGAGTCAACTAAAATATTTTAAGAAAATAATAGACAAAAATTTCCAAATTTGATGAAACCTATAAAGTCCACATATCCATAATCCTTCTGATGTATTGTTGAATGTAGCTTGCTAATTTTTTGTTGAGGATTTTTGCATCTATGTTTATCAGGGATATTGGCCTATAGTTTTCTTTTTTTGTAGTGTCTTTGTCTGGTTTTGGTATCAGGATAATACTAGACTCATAGAATGCATTTGGAAGCTTTCCTTCCTCTTCTGTTTTTTGGAATAGTTTAAGAATATTCTCTCTTTAAGTGCTTATCTCTTAAGCATTATCTCTTTAAGTGTTTAATGGAATTCACCTGTGAATCTCTCTGGTCCTGGACTTTTATTTTTTGGTAGTTTTTTGGTTATTGGTTCAATCTCATTACTAGTAATTGATTTGTTCAGATGACATGATACTATATATATACAAAATCCTAAAGACTCCACTAAAAAACTAGCAGAATAAATGAATTAAAGTTGCAGGATACAAATTAATACCAAGAAACTGGATGCATTCCTATACACTTGTATAACAAAGCTGCAGAGAGAGAAATTAAGAAAACAATCCCATTTAAAATTGTACCAAAAGAATAAAATACCTTGGTATGAACTTAACCAAGGAGGTGAAAGATCTGTATCTGAAAACTATAAAACACTGATGCTGCCTATAGGAAACCTACTTTAAGTATAAAGTCACAAATAGGTTAAAAGTAGAAAAATGGGAAAAAATATGCCAAGCTAATATTAATGAAAAGAAAGCTGGAATGGTTTTACTAATCAGACAAAGCAGTTTTCAGAGCAAAGAATAGTAGGAGGGACAAAGAGGGTCATTTCATAATAACTAAGGAGTAGATTAATCAAGAAGACATTACAATTCTCATTGTTTATGCACCTAAATTCTATATGTAAGACAATGAACTAGGTATTGTGAAAAACGTTTTTTAAAAAGTTAGGAGCTTTTCTTTTCAGGAACTCTCTAACCCTCTGCCCCTCCTAGAACCTCTTATCTCAGAGTCACTTCCATCAAGCATTGAAGACTTTGGTCCCTAGTCCACATTCCTCCTCTCTACCACATGTCCTGGGTGACTTCATCTCTCACTCAGCCTCTTGGTTCCTTGACCACCTCATTTCCAATGGTCTTCACCTCCATTCCAAATCATTCATGTGCTCCCAAGATTATTTCTTAGAATACAGTAAACTATCCAAAATGTTCTAGCTCTGGAATATAAAGTTGAAATCTCTTACTCTCTATTAAATTTCATTAAAAGCTGTTTCTTAAGGGGCGCCTGAGTGGCTCAGATGGTTGAACGTCTGCCTTTGGCTCAGGTCATGATCTCCAGGTCCCGGGATTGAGCCCCAAGTTGGGCTCCCAGCTCAGCGGGGAGTCTGCTTCTGCCTCTCCCTCTTGTGCTCTGCTTGTGCTCTCTCTCTGTCTCTCTCAAATGAATGAAATCTTTAAATAAATAAACAAATAAATAAAAGCTGTTTCTTTCTTTTTTTAAAAGATTTTATTTATTTGAGAGAGAGAGAGAGAAGGGGGGGTGGAGCAGAGGGAGAGAGAGAGAGAAGCAGACTCCCACTGAGCAAGGAGCCTGATGCGGGGCTCTAACCCAGGACCCAGAGATCCTAATGTGAGCCAAAGGCAGTTGCTTAACCCGATTGAGCCACCCAGGCGCCCCAATAAAAGCTGTTTCTTAAAACTTCGACTTTGTTCATCAGTCTCCTCCTATGTCCTCTATGCAACTGAAACTACAACCATACCACTTTAATCACTCTGACTAACTTCCTCATCTTATTTGCCCCATTATCACTCGACTGCATCTGTGTAGGCAAAGCCCAAAATCCTGGGTCAATCTAGCTGTTCATTTTTTCTAATCTTACAACTGGCTGCTAGGTGATGCTGGAAAAAATAATGCCACCACAAAGAATGGGAGTGGCACTACAAATTTAAAATTTATACCTTCAACATTTCCTTCAGTGCTGCTAGGCAATCCTTGTATCTTTCATCACTCAGTTCTATTATTCTCCTCAGCAACAATTTAAAATTGTGACCACTCTCCTCAAACTTCTGACTACACCACTTTGCACTCCCTACCCCAACCCATCAACCCACCTTCAGCAAATTACCTCAGCTCTATTTTATAAAAAAAAAATAAATAAATAAAAGCCATACGATGGAAAGTTCCTCATTTTTCTGCCATGGCACCCACATACCTTACTTGTAACTGCTTCCATTCTTTCCATTTGCCACACAATATTTCCCATCCCACCTTGCCTCTCCTCAAACAAGAGATGACATCTATTCAAGGGAACCCCTTGAATCTGGACAGGCCCTGTGACTGCTCTCACCAATAAAACAGAGCTTCCAGCTATAGTCCTTTCAGAAGCCTTTTGGAAGCCAGCTGCTATGTAAGATGCATGAGTATCCTGAAACCAAAATGCTATGCGATGCATAGCTTCTCATATGAGAAGGCCAGGAGGATGAGATGCCACCTAGAGTAGGAAGGGAAGGAAAGAAAAGGTGACCATGTAATGAGGGGAAGCGAGGGGCCAGATTTGTGAATGAAGAAACATCGTGGAGAGGCGCCTGGGTGGCTCAACTGGTTGGGCATTGGACTCTTGATTTCAGCTCAGGTCACGTTATTAGGGTTGTGAGATTGAGCCCCATGTTGGCCTCCACACTGGGCGTGGAGCCTGCTTAGGATTCTCTCTCTTTCCCTCTGCCCCCAACCTCTCCCTCTCTAAAAAGGCAAAAAAGAAAAAATAGAAGCATCATGGAAGTAGATCTTGTCCCTGACACCACACAGTCAAGGATGAACTGCCTAGTCAAGCTCTTCCCAAATCCCTGACCCACAGAATCATGAGCAAAATAAAATGGTTGTTTTAAGCCACTAATGTGTCATCCTGCAACACAGAACACTCATAATGGCTCTTTTCCATCCACATTTAATCCTACCTTTCCCATCTTAAAAAATAATCTTCCCTCCACCTCACACACTTGGCAGCTATATCTTTATTTCCCTTCACAGACAAGACTCCAGTAAAAAGCTATCCACAATCACTGTCTCCACTTTATCCCTCATTCACATCTCATCAAAATCCCACAGCAATCTATTCCTGCCTCCACTACTTCTATATAACAGTCCTTGCTACCATCACCAGTGGCTTCCTTGTTGACCCTCTTAATATGCTGGGTAATTTTAGAATTGTATCCTGGACATCATAAATGTTAAGTTGTAAAGATTTCTGGATTCCGTTATTTTTTTTCTCAAATAGGCAAAAGCATGTAATTATTTTCACTGACTTGGATCTGTAAACTTTTTATTTGGGCAGCAGCTCCTGTCTCAGTTCAGATCTTCTTTCATTAAGCTGTTAATCCATTACACTGCAATAATTCAGTTTTCACACAGAGAAGTGGGTAGACAGGATTTGTCCACTCTCTTCAGTAGCCAAGGTTTCCCCAGCTTCTGTTTTCTTCGTTGGCCCCGGCCAGAAAGCCTGCAGTTTTCTTCTCACTTGCACCCCCCCTCCTTGTCCTATTTCACTTGCCCACTTAGCCCTGGGCTAAAAGCTTCCTTCCCAGGCTCTGAGCTTCTCTTCTCTCCTGAAGAGTCTGTCTACTCTTCCTGTCCAGAGATTTCAGGCAGTTGCTTTCCAAATCATGTAGAGGTTTTATAACTGTCTTTTTTGAGGGGAGTCATATGGTTGGGTCTTCTTCCACCATCACCAGATGCATAGGTCCCTCACAGGTTTTTGAGTTAGCATGATGATACTTGCATTTTAAAAAAGATTTCTCTGGTTGCTGCCAGAGAAATAGTCTTAAGGTAGTTAGAGATGCAGGGAGATCAATAGGAAGAGTCCACAATATTCCCGGGAAGAGAGACCATTTAGAAAATAAAGTACCTAGTGTATCTTGGTTTATTAAGCTTTTTTTTTTTTGAGAAAAATCTAATGAATTTTGAATATATTAAAAGTAAGATCCAAATCTCACTTCATTATCTGCTGGCATTATAAACCCCTTAACAGATTTAAAAGGCATGAACATCTGGAAGTCATTTAATCTAACCCTTAGGTATGGTTTGTTCTGAATCACCTCTAATTCCCTTAAATTTCCAGGGAACAAGATTTCACCAGGTTTTTCAATAGATTGTTTATTTAGCATTTTATACTTATATATTGCCTGTTAATCTCTCTGGGACCAAAACAAAGAAAGGTGTGCTTTTTCCTTCAAGTTACTCTATTCTTGATTTATTATTTCTCAAGATTGTGAAGCAAAGATGCTGGAACCCTTCCCCATGCAACCATTAAAAACACGATGATGTTCTTTCTTTTATTAAATTATTGGGAAGAAAAAGTAAGTAGTACCTCACTTGATATTTCCCTAGATAAACAATACTGTTTGAATCTACAGTTTAATGAAAAATTCTTATTGTGATACAGAATCAAAAGACTTAAAGTTTGCTCTGATTCTTGATCTGGGTGCTGGTAACAGGAGTGTGTTCAATTTATGAAAAATTCATCAAACTATAAACTTGTAATACATACTTTTCTGTATATATGTTATACTTCAGTTAAAAAAAAAGGTTTGTGAAAGCTCAAATATATCTATGGTATGTACCTTCTCTAAAATGTCAATTATTCTCTTAGGAAAAATTCACAGTATTTTATTTGTGTGGTATGACTTATCTTCACACTTAACCTATTCCCTTAATGATTAAAAAAGTAAAAATTTTAAAAGTAAAAAAAGTTTTTAAAAGTTCAAACATTAAAAATATATGACAATAAAAATCATCTATAATTTTATCCTCTAGAGATAGTAGAGGTTTATGACTTCCACATCCTATTAATAAATTAAAATTTCTCCTGACTTTGGACATGTCACTTTTTCTCCAAAAATTCTCAAAAATAAAGGGATATTGTTTAGAATCCTAGAACACCAGTAATTGAACTAAACAGGCTTGAGCACAAGCAACTCATAAACAGTAAATTTCTATTTCCTCCACAATTTTTACAGCCCACATCTTTTCTGTATCTTCACAATGTCTACCCCAATGCAAGCCATGCTGTAGACGTGTACTGATGGGGAAAAAAATAATTCTCTAAAAGAAATAAAAACAGTCACTTTCATTTGATACAGCAATGTCTTGATTTCAATGTCTAGAAGGAGAGGGCACATGAGCCTCTGAACAGTACTTCTTATTATATTTATTTATCTACTGATTCATTTTTGTCATTCTCATTTAATCCCCCAGAAATCTCCTAGATTTCTAAACATGTCTTTTCTTATAAAGTAGAAGCTCCTGTATAATGGAGTCACATTAAATTCAATTACAGCAATGCCACCGCTTCCTGTCAACTTCCCCTACTTCTCTCCTGTTCTGTCTATTCTGTTCACACAACACTGCAAGCACTGCAATAACTAAGAAATAAGTTATCTCTTAGCCATTAAGTTTTTAAAACATTAAAAAATTAAAACTAAGGGTTACATGTACAGATTAGAATTCTAGTGTAACTAAAGTCTTAATGTTTTCATTGCCATTTCTATATACTGTCATAAATGAAAAAGTGATATGCTTAGCATGCAACACAGTTTCAAAAGAAACCAACTCTATATTAATCTACAAATCTGATGAGTCACAATTACCCAACTATGCAGATTTAAAAAGCATAACACAGAAGAACTTCAAATAAGTATTTTACTATTACTACATAGAAAATGCCATCTTTATGAAACAAAAGCCTTATCAATAGCTTATATGCTATAAATAGAATACCTAGAGAATATGATTTGTGCTCCTATAATGCTATGGACAATAACTGAACTATAGTGCAGATTTTTGGACTATCTTTAATGATAGAACAAAAAGAAATACAAGTAAATTGAACCAGAAAACTGTACTTTGTTAAATCACCTAAATAGCATAATCCCAATTTTTACCATTTTGTTGGAATTTAATAGCATTTAAATTTTCAAACATGACACCTCTATTTTAGATATACTGCTCAAATACTTTAAGGAATTCTGCTTTGTTTTAAAGTGCCATGTTTTCATTAAAGCTATTCCTAAATAAATCATTGTATCAGATGGTCTGGGGAGCCCAAGTAAAAGAAAACTCCATTTTAATATTTCACTTAACTCTTGGGCTATACACTGAAATTGCATTATTCATTAAATTGCATATGTGCTCTTGAGGTAAATTTTAACAAATACCTCTCACTAACAGATAACTGTTATCCATTTGCATATTAATATCTTTAATTATTTTAGCTAGTTACTTACAGAGAGCCATGCAAGTGATTCCATGATTCGATGTTCACATCGTTCTAAATGTTTTATCATTTCTCTGGTCAAGTTGGCTTCTGCTTTGATAAAACTTTCAATCACTTTGTAAAAATCAAAGGCTTTTAAATTAAGTACATTCAGAATCCATGGGAAGGACAAATCTGTTCCAGTATCAAGATTCTGAGATGTACTTCCTAAAAATGAAAGAAAAAATGTAACTTAGGTATGAAATGTTAAGCCTTGAATTACGTATTTTCAGTTTGGAAGGTTTTATCAAACAAAAACTTTAAAACAGCAGAAAAGCTAAACAAAAATTTTTATTTAAAGCAGATTTTTTTTTTAATTTTGTTTTTTAAATTTATTTTAAGTATTTGTCTCCATGCCCAACATGGGACTTGAATTCACAACCATGAGATGGAAAGTTGTGTGCTCTACTGACTGAGCCAGTCAGGCATCCCTAGAGCAGAAATTTTTCCATAGACTCGTAGGAAATAGGCTTCTAAATTCTGAGTGTATGTGCACATATGTTTTTCCTAAATAGAGGGCTCATGCTTATATCAAATTTTCAAAGGTTAAATACTCTAAACTTATATCAGAAACAGGTTTAATATCTAAGCAGCAATGCATTAGCATATCCATTTTCACAGTCTCATTAATCCCGGATGTGGAGAGGGAAGGACTCTTTAAGATTTTGCTAATTTGGTTAGAAAATGGTTACTCTTTTAAATGTGCATTTTTTGGTTATTAATGAGGATTCATAGTTTTCCATACATGTTTCTCTTTTATTGTGTATTTGTATCCTTAGGTAAATTTTCTTTGTTTTTGCAAACAAAACTTCTTATATTTGTTAACATTATTTGCAAAACAATACTATATGTCTAAAATTATATTTAAAAGAAAATACCATGAGTGGCCTCTGTTCTGTTTATCTGGTAGACTCTAGCTCTAACCTTTGGTTTCATGACCACAGAATCTATAGCAGTGTTTCCATATAGGTAAATGCTACTTGTTAGCACTCCTTTGGTAATTTACAATCTCCTGTCTTGGAAGGGATTTCAATAGGTTCATTTCCTAGACTCAGGATAGCCAAGAATAAGAGCCTAGTGAAGTACTATTTCCATGATGACCTGAAATGGTTCAGATAATAACCCATTTAAATGATTTATGGAGACTACTTACATTCTTCAGTATATATTGACCTATATTATGCATACTCCACCCCCCCCCCAAAAAACACATCACACCTTAGATAAGTTTTTTTTAACTTTAAATTGAACTAAAATGTTTATTTACTAAAATTTAACTTACTGCTATATGTAGCCATTACAACCTCAAGAGCGCATGCCAATAAAGACATATGAAAGATGTTGTCATTCAGGAGTTTGCTAAAGGAAAAGAAAAGAATGATTTTGAAACATTTACTTTTATAAAAAAGAAGGAATTGTTTTACTAAAACTAAAGAATTTACCTAAAATTTTGAATGGATAATCGTTCTTCTTCCTAAAACAGATAAAAAAATGTTTAGCTGATGCCTTTTTTGTGTCAGCATTGAATTTTTTTTTTCTATTATGTTCTTTTTAACTTACTGATTTAAGCATGGATTCCATTACTCGGTAATACAATCGGACTCCAAGTTTGTATCGCTACAAAGAAAAAAAAATTAGATTCCGCTACTTTAGAAAATCACAATTATTAATTTTTAAGGAGGTTTCTCTTAAAAACATATTTCTGATAATTTTTAGGAATATGAATACCAAGAGATCACAAAAGCTAGCTTGTCTAAAACTCAAGACTTCCATATAAAATGATGGTTAATATTCCCAATAAATTATCAAGAGGGAAGGTCCAGTACTTGGTTTTCCTTTTCCTTCATTCCACTCCAGTCTACAACATTCAAGACACACACACACACACAGAGGATATGTTATACACCTGATACTTACTAACCATTTTACATACTAACGTAATACTTCTTGCAGCCTAGGAAATATTTTCAAGATAACTCTCCAGGATAGAGAATAGTCTGTCCATAAAACTGGCAAAGGCAAAAATTGAACCCAACTGATCTTATCAGCAAAAAGTTTTAACCAAATAAATAATTCCCATTAGTTCAAAGAATAACCAAATTTTAGATAGGCACACACAAACCATATTCCTTCATTCAAATTATAAGCATAAGTTTCATATACAACCAAAAAGACTTCTAAATACTATTATTTAAAACATGGTTAGCATCAAAATATAACCTCACTACACTGAAATAAATGTATATAGTAGATAAGAGTTTTCAAACATATTTTTATATGTTATCTCACTAATTCCACACAACAAAGCAGAACAAATATAGAAACTTGAATCTCAGAGAAGTTAAATGACAGCTCATAAATGATAGAACCAAATATAAACCCAGGGTTCTGATTCAAAGCCCATACTTTTACCCAATGTATAGGTTTTAGATTTTCTGAAATAATAATAGTAATAGTAAAATTAACATCACTCAATAATATCACCGATAAATAGCATGTATATGATCCCATTTATCTAAGTATATGCATTCATGAATATTCATATATACAGAAGCCAAAGAATATATACAAAAAATTTAATAGCATCAAAGATTTTAATTTTCTTGTACTTATATTTTTTAAATGTCTACATTTTTTCTAAAACTTTCTATACATGTTTACTTTTGGTTTCTGTAATGGTGTAAGGGGCATTTTCTTATAAAGTTTTTCATAAACAGCAGCATACACAGGCAGCTGAGATACAGAATCTACTAATATAGGACCAATACTATCATAATACCTTTATAATTTGGAAAGATATTTCATTTGAGGTTATTTACCATATAGTGACACTAATCAAAATAAACTCATTACCTGTGATCCAATTTCCATACATCCCTGTCCCACAGCTTTAGCAAATTTCTCTTTAAAGATGTATCCAATATCCTTCACTCTTTTCAGGATACTTTCCTTTGGATTCACTGTGCAGTTCTTTAAAGAGGAAAAATATAAATCAATGTTGAGGATATTGTTTAATCAGAATTAACATTTTCTGTCCTATAAGATATAACTTTTCACTTTCAATTATTTATACCATGGAAATACCTCCACAAAAACTAGGTAAACATGACTACTGAAAATAAGAAGAACATAAAGAATTCCATTTTAGGATGTTAGTGACCAAAAAATACTAAAGTACAAATAAAAAACCCTTTTATCTGAATTTTCTGCTGCTAAGTTAAAGAACAGATTTGTTAGCCTTTCCACCCACCAAAAAAAGTCTCATAGATATTAGAAACTAATACCATGGAAATGCAAAGGATCATAATTGACTGCTATGAACAATTATACACCAACAAACTAGAAAACCTAAAAGAAAAGGATAGATTCTTAGAAACATACAGCCTACCAAATCTGAACCATGAAGAAACAGAAAATATGAACAGATTGATTGCTAGTAAGGAGAGTGAATCAATAATCAAAAACGTCCCAAGAAACAAAAGTCAGACAGCTTCACTGATAAATTTTACCAAATATTCAAAAAAGAATAATAAAACTTCTCAAAGTCCTCCAAAAATAGAAGAGGAGGGAACACTTTCAAACACACAAAGCTAGCATTACCCTGAAATCAAAACCAGACCAGGACATCACAAGAAAAGAAAATTATAAGCCAATATCCCTGATGAATGTAAATGCAAAATCCTCAACAAACTATTAGCAAACCAAATTCAACCATGCATTAAAGAATCATATACCACAATCAGGTGGGATTTATTCCAGAGATGCCAGGATGGTTCAACACTCACAAATCAATGTGATACATTAACAAAATGAAGGATAAAAATCCTATGATCATCTCAATATGATCATCTCAATAGATGCAGAAAACACTTGACAAAATTCAACATCCATTTATGATAAAAACTCTCCAACAAAGCGGGTATAGAGGGAATATACTTCAACATAATAAAGGCCATATATGATAAGCCCACAGCTAATATCATAGTCAACAGTGAAAAGCTGACAGATTGTCCTGTTAGATCAGAAACAAGACAAAGATGCCCATTCTCCCCTTATTCAACATAGTATTGAAAGTCCTAGCCAGAGCAAGAAAATGCTCTGGCTTTCTTTTTGGCAAGAAAATGAAGAGGCATCCAAATTGGAAAGGGAGAAATAAAACTGTGTCTATTGACACAGGACATATTATATATAAAAAACCCTAAAGACTCCATCAAAAAATTGTTAGAATAAACTAGTTCAGTAAAGTTGCAGGATACAAAATCAATATACAGAAATCAGGTTTGTTTCTATGCACTAATAATGAACTAACAAGAGAAATTAAGAATACAATCCCAGGTGGCGCCTGGGTGGCTCAGTCATTAGGCATCTGCCTTCAGCTCAGGTCATGATCCCAGGGTCCTGGGGTCGAGCCCCGCATTGGGCTCCCTGCTCCATGGGAAGCCTGCTTCTCCCTCTGCTGCTCCCCCTGCTTGTGTTCCCTCTCTCCCTGCCTTTCTCTCTGTCAAATAAATAGATAAAATCTTAAAAAAAAAAATACAATCCCATTTACAATTGCACCTAAAAGAATAAAATACCTAGGAATAAATTAAAGTAAGGAGGTGAAAAACCTGTACATGGAAAATTATAAGGCACTGATGAAAGAAACTGAAGAAGATAGAAATAAATGCAAAGATATCCCATGCTCATAGATTGGAAGGATTAATATTGTTAAAAATGTCCATACTACCCAAAGCAATCTATAGATTCAATGTAATCCCTATCAAAATTCCAATGGCTTTTACACAGAAATAAAACAAACAATCCAAAAATTTGTATGCAACAAAAGATTCCAAATAGCTAAAGCAATCTTGAGAGAGAACAAAGCTAGAGGCATCATACTACCTGATTTCAAACTATATTACAAAGCTACGGTAATCAAAACAGTATGGTATTGGCACAAAACAGACACACAGATTGGTGGGATAGAATAGAGAGCCCAAAAAGAAACTCAAGAATACAGTCAATTGATTTGTGACGAAGGAGGCAAGAATATACAATGGGAAAAGGACAGTCTCTTCAATAAACAGTGCTGGGGAAACTGGACAGCCACATGAAAAAGAATGAAATGACCATATCTTACATAATATACAAAAATGAACTCAATGTGAATTAAAAACCTAAATGTAAGACCTGAAACCATAAAACTCCTAGAAGAAAACACAGGAGATAAGCTCCTTGACATTGGTCTTCAAGATCTGATTTTCTGAATCTAACACCAAAAGTAAAAGCAACAAAAGCAAAAATAAACAATTGGGACTATATCAAAATAAAAAAATTCTGCACAGGGAAGAAAACCACCAATAAAACAAAAAGGAACTAACAAAATGTTGTATGTCAATTATACTCCAACAAAAAAAACCTAAAAATGAAACAATTATAACAACACCACTACTAAGCCTACTGAATGAAAGAAGATATTTGCAAATCATATATTCAATAAGGGGTTAATATTCAAAATACATAAAGAACTCACACAACTCAACAAATAACCTGATTTTTAAAAAAAGGCAGAGAGGGCGCCTGGGTGGCTCAGTTGGTTAAAAAAAGGCAGAGGACCTGAATAGACATTCTTCCAAAGAAGACATACAGATGGTCCACTAACACATGAAAAGATGTTCAAAATCACTAATCATCAGGGAAATGGAAATCACAATGAAATACCACCTTAGAACTGTCAGAAATGGCTAGAATTATAAAGACAAGAAATAAACGAGTGTTGACAAGGATATGGAGAAAAGGGAGGCTCATGCACTGTTGGTGGGGATTGTAAATTGGTACAGTTACTATGAAAAACAGTACAGAAGTTCCTCAGAAAATTAAAAACAGTACTATATGATCCAGCAATTCCACTTCTGGGTATTTATCTGAAGGAAACAAAAACACTAACTCAAAAAGATATCTATACCCCATTCTCAGTGCAGCATTATTTACAATAGCCAAGACATGGAAACAGCCTAAGTGTCCATTGATGGATGAATGGATAATGCACACACACGTGTGTGTGTGTGTGTGTGTGTGTATAAAATAGAAGGTTATTCATCCACAAAAAAGAATGAAATCTTGCCATTTGTGACATGTATGGACTGTCAGGGCATTACGCCAAGTGAAATAAATCAGACAGAGAAAGCCAAATACCGTAAGATCATACTTATATGTGGACTCCGGAAGAAAAAAAAAAAAACCAGCCACAAATACCAAGCTCATAGATACAGAAAACAGACTTATATTGCCAGATCAGGGGATAGGGGTGGGCAAAATGGGTGAAGGCTGTAAGGAGTTACAAACTTACAGTTATAAAATAAGTAAGTCATGAAGATGTAATATACAGCATGATGACTGTAACTAATAATACTGTATTATATATTTGAAAGTTGCTAACAGAGTAAATCTTAAAAGTCCTCATCATAAGAAATCGGAGGGGTAGACGAACCATGAGAGACGATGGACTCTGAAAAACAAACTGAGGGTTCTAGAGGGGAGGGGGGTGGGAGGATGGGTTAGCCTGGTGATGGGTATTGAGGAGGGCACGTTCTGCATGGAGCACTGGGTGTTATGCACAAACAATGAATCATGGAACACTTCATCTAAAACTAATGATGTAATGTATGGGGATTAACATAACAATAAAAAATTTAAAAAAAAAATTCTAATTTCTAATGTATGATGATGTGTTAACCAGACTTACTATGGTGATTATTTTGCAGTATATACAAATATCAAGTCATATGTTGTATAACTGAAACTAACAAAATATTGTATGTCAATTATACTCCAACAAAAAAAAACTAAAAATGAAACAATTATAACAACACCACTATTAAAATAAAGAATCTCTTATATTCTCATAAATTATCTTCAATTAAGAGTTATATTGGGATGTACATTACCCTAAAAATACAAATAATAAAAAAATACAAATAAAAATAATAAATAATAATAATAAAACTAAGATTGGAGATTGGTAGCATTTCCTAATTTAAAACTGTGCTTTCAAAGAATTAAGAATTATTTTATCATTTAGATACCTTTTCAGAAACACATGATTAAGAAATGGTTACAAAAGAAGTTTCAATACATGTATCATATGGGGTGGGACTATATTTAATAATTAAAATACATCACAAGATGATTACTAAAATGCATATTATGATATATTAAAATACTCTGTAACTGATATTGTAATCTATTAAAAATCAAAAAACTGATTCCTTTCAGCTACAACCAAAGATTGACTTTATTTTTATAATCTTTATAGATCAAATACATTCAAAATACTATAAACTTTCCAAAACTAAGATTAAGTATAATTTTCTTTGAAATGTGAACACTGTTATTCAAAAATTTCACATCCTATAAAATCAATAATTCTGTCTTCCTAAAAGAAAACAGCACAGATATCACAGAAACAGTAACAAAGAAGCACCTCCTGTCATAAAGTCATTGTTACCAAAACATCCATTTATTTATTTTTTTTAAATTTTTTTATTTTTTTAATTTTTTTTATTCTTATGTTAATCCCCATACATTACATCATTAGTTTTAGATGAAGTGTTCCATGATTCATTGTTTGTGCATAACACCCAGTGCTCCATGCAGAATGTGCCCTCCTCAATACCTACCACCAGGCTAACCCATCCTCCCACCCCCCTCCCCTCTAGAACCCTGTTTGTTTTTCAGAGTCCATCGTCTCTCATGGTTCATCTACCCCTCCGATTTCCCCCGCTTCATTCTTCCCCTCCCGCTACCTTCTTCTTCTTCTCTTTTTTCCTTAACATATATTGCATTATTTGTTTCAGAGGTACAGATCTGAGATTCAACAGTCTTGCACAATTCACAGCACTTACCAGAGCACATACCCTCCCCAGTGTCTATCACCCAGTCACCCCATCCCTCCCACCCCATCCCCCACTCCAGCAACCCTCAGTTTGTTTCCTGCAATTAAGAATTCCTCATATCAGTGAGATCATATGATACATGTCTTTCTCTGTTTGACTTATTTCACTCAACATAATACCCTCCAGTTCCATCCACGTCGTTGCAAATGGCAAGATCTCATTCCTTTTGATGGCTGCATAATATTCCATTGTATATATATACCACATCTTCTTTATCCATTCATCTGTCGATGGACATCTTGGCTCTTTCTACAGTTTGGCTATTGTGGACATTGCTGCTATAAACATCGGGGTGCACGTACCCTTTCGGATCCCTACATTTGTATCTTTGGGGTAAATACCCAGTAGTGCAATTGCTGGATCATATGGTAGCTCTATTTTCAACTTTTTGAGGAACCTCCATACAGTTTTCCAGAGTGGCTGCACCAGCTTGCATTCCCACCAACAGTGCGGAGGGAATTTCTCCGCATCCCCGCCAACAACAAGACAGAAGAAAGAGAAATTAAGGAGTCGATCCCATTTACAATTGCACCCAAAACCATAAGATACCTAGGAATAAATCTAACCAAAGAGACAAAGGATCTGTACTCAGAAAACTATAAAGTACTCATGAAAGAAATTGAGGAAGACACAAAGAAATGGAAAAACGTTCCATGCTCATGGATTGGAAGAACAAATATTGTGAAGATGTCAATGCTACCTAGAGCAATCTACACATTCAATGCAATCCCCATCAAAATACCATCCACTTTTTTCAAAGAAATGGAACAAATAATCCTAAAATTTGTATGGAACCAGAAAAGACCCCGCATAGCCAGAGGAATGTTGAAAAAGAAAAGCAAAGCCGGCGGCATCACAATTCCGGACTTCCAGCTCTATTACAAAGCTGTCATCATCAAGACAGCATGGTACTGGCACAAAAACAGACACATAGATCAATGGAACAGAATAGAGAGCCCAGAAATGGACCCTCAACTCTATGGTCAACTCATCTTTGACAAAGCAGGAAAGAATGTCCAATGGAATAAAGACAGTCTCTTCAACAAATGGTGTTGGGAAAATTGGATAGCCACATGCAGAAGAATGAAACTGGACCATTTCCTTACACCACACACAAAAACAGACTCAAAATGGTTGAAAGACCTCAATGTGAGACAGGAGTCCATCAAAATCCTAAAGGAGAACACGGGCAACAACCTCTTCAACCTCAGCCGAAGCAACTTCTTCCTAGAAACATCGCCAAAGGCAAGGGAAGCAAGGGCAAAAATGAACTATTGGGACTTCATCAAGATAAAAAGCTTTTGCAAAGCAAAGGAAACAGTCAACAAAACCAAAAGACAACCAACAGAATGGGAGAAGATATTTGCAAATGACATATCAGATAAAGGGCTAGTATCCAAAATCTATAAAGAACTCATCAAACTCAACACCCAAAGAACAAAAAATCCAATCAAGAAATGGGCAGAAGACATGAACAGACATTTTTCCAAAGAAGACATCCAAATGGCCAACAGACACATGAAAAAGTGCTCAATATCGCTCGGCATCAGGGAAATCCAAATCAAAACTTCAATGAGATACCACCTCTCACACCAGTCAGAATGGCTAAAATTAACAAGTCAGGAAACAAAACATCCATTTAAATGTCTACAGCTTCTAAGATTTTACTTACAGAAGAAAAGATGGCATTAATTTTAGAAATAAAGAAACCTGAACAAAAAAGTAAACTCAAAGAAAAACTTACTGATCTTCCAGACATGCCCACTCTCTAGATAAAGCAATTTGCAGTCTATGTAAAACTGTAGTTAAGCTTCATTTAATGTTAAACTTCACACTGAGCTCCAGAGAATGCCTTTGAGGCAGAATTTTTTGCCAAACTAAAGTAGTTCAAAATAAAAAAAAGAGCTCCTATATACTCAAAATGTTGTAGGAAATAATCAAAATTATATTTGAGAAGAGAGATTATGGGGGCAGTGTTGGGGGGGGGAGAGAAAGAGAGGAAAACAAACTATAAGAGACTTTTAGAGTATTAAAGAGGGCACTTGTTGTGATGAGCACTGGGTGTTGTATGTAAGTGATGAATCACTGCATTCTACTCCTGAAACCAATATTACACTATATGTTAACTAACTAGAATTTAAATTAAAACTTGAAATTAAAAAAAAAGAGACAGAGAGAAGAGAGAGATTATCATTCTTACAACTTCTATCATTATCCCTTCTAAAAGTGCTAAGTAACTGAGTAGCCATGTTTGAGAAATAATGTTGTGCTACAGATAATCCATAAATAAAAGTAACTTCATGCAATTTGGACAAACAAAATCAGTTCTGAGCCAAAACAATTATGAATATGATGACAGAAATTACTTTGCTAATTCCTGGGAGGCATATAAGCAAGAAGATGAGAACAGAATATGACAAAGCCACAGGGAGGTTATGATATTAAGTAAAATGTTAACTACACAAAATACAGAGTTACTGGAATAAGCCAAATTTTAATAATTCTCCTGGCCTTATCCATGGATGAGCATTTCAGTGAGTCCTGACCCTCATTTGAATTTAAATAAGGAGTGAAGAAACAAGCAAGTAACACAGATGCCAGTTTTCACGATCTCCTTCTCGCTCCCTTGTTCGTCTAGCAGTGAGTGGCCCTTCAGATGTCAAACTCGGGTCTACAGGAGTTGTAAAATGCACACAAGTCCAGGCAAGAAATGTAAATAAAAATGGGCTAAATATAGGATAAAAAAGACTGTAGAGATATGACAAATGTTAAATCCTAATATCACATTCAAAGAAAAGATCGAAAAAGCAGACAGAAAAGATATATAACAAAGCAATGGTTAGATTCACAGATTTTTTTTTTAAAGACTTTATTTATTTATTTGAGAGAGAGAGAGAGAGAGCACAAGAGGGGTAGGGTCAGAGGGAGAAGCAGATTCCCTGCTGAGCAGGGAGCCCGATGAGAGACTCGATCCTGAGACTCCAGGATCATGACCTGAGCCGAAGGCAGTCGCTTAACCAACTGAGCCACCCAGGAGTCCAGATTCACAGATTTCTTAAATAGCAACAGGGAGAACCAGGAATAGTAAAGTATTATCTACAAATATCTAAGAGAAAGTAAACATCAATCTAGAACTGAAGATTCAGCTAAACTATCTTACAAAAAGTAAGAGTAAAGATACTTTAAGACAAAAAACAAGACAAAAACCTTGTTAGTTCACCCCAAACTAACCCTCACTAAAGGAATTATTAAAGTATGTATCTGAAGAAGAAAGAAAATGAAATCAGAAATGAGGTCTAAGTTGCAAGAAAGAATGATGAGCAAGGCAAAGAGCAAACATGCAAAAAATCTAAAAATAACACACCAAAATAATACAATACTACCAAGATCTAATTTGGAGGGTTCAAAAAAGCAAGAAGTAAGGTAACAGACCAGAACATTTGGGTTGGGAGATACTTAAAAAAATTCTCAGTATTTTAACTTTTAATTTCAAATTTCTTTTTCAAGATAACACAAACATAACATTTTATTTATGGCTTACATTAAAATAGGAAATCAGATTTTCTGATGGTTGATCACTTGCTGAATTTAAGATCATCATTAATTGTTGGATAGTATTCATAACAGTCCTAGAGAGAAAAAAAAAAGGAAGAAATATTAAGCAATGAAGGAAAATAAACAAAATGCACCTATTTCACAAGTTAAATGAATCTTTCAAACTCACTACATCCTGTTTATCTTTAAGAAGTTCTCTGAAATAAGATTTTACAAAACCCTTAGTATACTGTTGCTTACAAGGAATTACATTTTTTTCTGTCATTTTTTTTAAATTAACATACAGCATATTATTGGTTTCAGAAGTACAGGTCTGTGATTCATCAGTCTTATATAATATGCAGTGTTCATTGCATCACATTCCCTCCTTAATGTCCATCACCCCTTAATGTCCATTACCCCATCCTCCTACCCACCTCCCCTCCAGCAACCCTCAGTTTGTTTCCTACGATGAAGAGTCTCTTATGGTTTGTCTCCCTCTCTGGTTTCGGCTTGTTTTATTTTTTCCTCTCTTCCCCTATAATCCTCTGTTTTGTTTCTTAAATTTCACATATCAGTGAGATCCTATGATAATTGTCTTTCTCTGATTGACTTATTTTGCTTAGAATACCCTCTAGTTCCATCCACATAGTTGCAAAAGGGAATTACATTTTATTTAAACCTTTAAGAAAGAACATATTCATAATCACTAAGTTTATAATTGAAGAACCAATATATTTATTTACTAAAACTGCATTTCAATAAAACATTAATTGGACAAATTAATGATATTTTAATAAGAAAACATATAAACTGGTATCAAAATGACAATTTTTAAAGAAAACATTATTACAATCAAATATTAAAGTTTTTCAAATAAAAATGGTAGGATATATTGTAATTCAAATGAAGAAGCATGTGACTTTCCTTTATAGAAGTCTTCAGATGAAAGCATACATAATTTTAGAAGTCTACACTGTTAAAGCATAAAATTGGGTCAGTCCCTTAAGATTTCTTTAATTCTATAATTGTGTGTGTGTGTGTATGTGTGTGTTGTATAGTAAATACTAATGTTCCAATTTTGGAGTAGCAGTACATTGCTATTGTAGGTACTGTTTATTGATACAAAGAACTATAGAATGTTTATGGCTGAAAGATTCCTTAAATATTATTTAGCAAACATGTTCAGTGAGCATTTTCTTTTTCATTTTTGTAACCTCAGGAAGAATTAGAACCGATGTCATTTGCTCAGTTTGGAAAAAGAACTTGTCTTTAAGTCTTTTAATCTCTTTTGGTGAAAGTTTCCATTTAGGAAAAAAGATGACAAACATCCCTGATTTTTTTTTTATCTTCCTTATTATTACACCAAACTATTATACCTCTCTCAACTGATATTTATACTTCCTCACCTTTCAAATATTATTGCTTCTAAAACTTGTACATCTTCTAATCCACTTAAGCCCACTATGCCTAAAGCCACAAATAACTAGCGGCTAATACCAAAAGATCTTTCTCAATTGTTCCGATACTTGATTTCCTTGAAGTACGTGACACTCAAACACCTGCTTTTTCCTGAAATTCCCTCCATCCCCTGGCTTTTTTGGCTTCATTCTCTGGGCAGCCTTCTCGTTCTTTTTAACTTCTATCTAGTATTTAAATGCTAGCATTCTGGGTGTTATATGCAACTAATGAATCATTGAACACTACCTCAAAAACTAATGATGTACTATATGTTGGCTAATTGAACTAAGTAAATAAATAAATAAATGCTAGCATTCTTTAGGGCTCAGCCCTTAGCCAGCCATTCTTGCTATTATACCTTTACTTCAGGCAAACTCATCTATTTTTATGGTATTAACTTCCCCAGATGATTCTCAAATCTGTAAGATCCTTATATCCCACTACTTACTACTTCTTCATGTCCCATAAATGCCTCATGAGTAATATTCTAAGTATGAATTCATCAAATATTTATCAAACCTGTTCTTGTTCCTTCATTCCAACTGCCTACTCTTGGTTCAGATCCTCAGCATTTCTCAACTGAATTACTGCAATAGAGCAGTCCAGGGATTTTGACTCACTATGTGTATGGTAGTAGGGTCTAGGCATCTGTAGTTTGGAAAAAAAGCTCCTCAGGTTACTCTAATTTCCACCCTTGGTTAAGAACCACTATGACAGATTTACAGGTCTAATTCTCACCATGTCCTCCTTAGTCCATCCCCTCAAAAACTCCTACCACATAAACTTTCAAAAATCAACTCTAATTTTATCCTTACCCCTATTTAACACCCATATATAGCCCAAATCATGCACAAGCTAAAGTCCAAACTTACGGGTATGGCATATTAGGCCCTTCAGGATCTAGTATCCCTCCTCTCCTGCCATTTCATCTTCCCATTTAGTGAGTCAATAGAGAGCTGCTAATAGTTCCCCAGACACAGCATGTTGTGTTTTCTACTCCCATGCCCTTGCACATGCTATTCCTACTCCCTAAAATGTGTTCTCCTGTGTCACAGACTTGCATGTTTCAAAATTCAGTTCAATAAAGTCCCTTTATTAAGTCCTTTCTGTGCCATCTCATTAGTTTGTCAAAAGTTTATTACTATACTTTACACTTATACAGAAATGTATCTTTATATGTCTGCATAGTCATTTGAAAAATATTACTGATTTCCCACTATGTACCAAATATTACCCTAGGTCCTAATTACTAAATGGTGAACAAAAAAGCCATGGGCCACATGGTATCAAACTTAAAGGCTATTACGGGTATTGGCAAAAACAAGGAAACATACAAATTAATTTTTAATTACAAATTGTGATATACACTATGAAGAAATAGAACAGGATACTATGAGAAAGAATAAAGGAAATTACTTCAGAGAGAAATCTTTTAAAAAGTAATATTTGTGCTGAACCTGAAGGAAGAGTAGCTGTTGGTAATTCAGAAGCGAAAAAAAAGAAGGAAGAGTTTCAAGAAGAGGGAAAAGCAAGTGTGAAAGTCCTCAAGTACAAAAGAGCCTCAAGCATTCAGGAAACTGGCTAGTACATAATGAGCAGGAAAACAAGATGAGGTTAGAAAGGCAACAGAAGCTGGATCATGTAAGGTTTTGTAGGAACTGTGAAGGAATGTATATTTCAAATGCAACAGGAAGCAGTCAAAAGGTTGGACAGCAGGGTGAACATGATCTGACTTACATTTCTAGAATATTATTCTGGGGTTCTCTGGAGAAAACAGTTGGTGGTGGGGATAGAGGAACAGTGAGGAGAGTAGACGCAGCAAGATCAGTTAGTAGGCTACTGCAAAAAATCCAAAATAAAGAGGAGGAGATCCTGGACAAAGGTGGTGAGAGTCCAAATGGAGGACAGGAGATAGACTAGAGATATTTCAAAGGTAGATTCAATAAGACTTAATAGCAGGTTAGATGTGGGAAGTGAGGAAAAGGACAGAAAAATGGTTTCAGTCCTTCTAAGTTGTATGCAGAGCAAAGGGTGATGATATATTTTTTTCCTTTTTTATTTACTGAGATGAAACACATTCCCATTCTAGGTTCTACTCCTTAAGGACAGACAGAACTAGGTTTAATAATCATGTCCTCAGCAACTAGTAAAATACCTGGCAGGCAAAGAGCACTCAATATATATTTGTTGCATGTATACATAAATATGTAACAGACCAGATGAACAAACTCATAAGGCACTGAATAAATAATTATAATGAAAATCAAAAGTAAGAAAATTCATACCTAACTGGAGTCTGTGGAAGAATCACATTCATCTCTTCATCAGAGTTACTTTTTCGGGGTGTTCTCTGCATTTCAAAACTAAATAATGATAAGCAAAGTCATTCAGATTGAAAATGCACAATTTGTGTTTTATGAGTCAAAAGAGCAGTATATTACTTGTTGCCTTCATATCATCATACAAAATGGTAAGTCAATAACAGAAGTGATAGGAAACAGATGATCCAAAAGCTGCTTAAATAAATAAAATTTTATGTTCTTCACCATTGTTTTTCAGTTGGGTTTCTTCTACTAAGTTTATGAAAAACAGGTGCACCAATCATTAACAATTTTTTAAAAGTAAAAGTTAGATGCTATCTCTAGATGTTAGATGGTATTATGAACCGAGCTGTTCAGTGTTTAAAAATATCAAAGCTCAAGTTTTTCAATCATTATGCCTTCCAAAAACTTTACTTTGACTTAAATAAAATTTGAAACATTTTATTTGCATTTAACCTGTAAGTTATATATATTTTCAGCTAAATATTAAAAGATATCATGCTAAAGACATAAAATAAACATACTTACAATCATTCAAATTTTTTGCAATTACTCTCAATCTACTTTAGAATTCTACATGATAATTCAAGAGAATATACTTTTGTATTAACATTTAAAAAAAAAAAAAAAAACAAAAAAAGTAATAGCAGATGAAAGGGTAGGAAAAAGAGAGACCACTACTTAAGTAAACTAATTACTTCAACAATTTTCTTTTAGTGCACGTTTTAAAATTAAATTCAGCTTAATAAAAAAAAAATAGTTGCTAGAGATGACAATTCACATTAAATCTCTATTTGTATATTATATGCTTAGAATACTATTTACCTTATTATTAGCTTTATAGAAAGGCACTTGAAGTAACATTATAAATGATATTTAAAGATCATGAAGTTAAATAAAGACCTATTTAATCTATCTATATTAAAATCAATCTATAGCAAAAGCATCTCAACAAACAAAATTAGACCATGTACAATACCTGTCTACAGGATCAGCCTGAAGAGTTTTATCATGATCTAGAAATAATCTTGCATCAAGATCTTTGTTTTTAAGGTAAATCTCTTCATATTGTTTAGAGAGACTTTCCACCTCAAAAGAAAAAAAAATTCTGATGATTATCCTTTTCATATCATTACATCTCTCAGTTCACAGAAGTACAGATTTAAAGACTCTTTGTACATACACTTCATTTTCTAATATACAGAGTCCACATGCAATAAAAATAAAGCATATCTAAAAGTGAAAAATTCCTATTTTTAACTCTAATTTTAAACTGATTTTATGCATGCATCCCGTTCATTAGAATTTTATGTAGACAATGATCACCAATAACACAAAACAGTAGGTATTATTATATAATTGCCAAGATCCTCCAAACATCCCCTACATCCCTCACTTCTAATCTTCCACTATGCTTATCAATATAAAAATATTTTTCAAACATAACAAATCCTCTTGATTATATATTCTCCCTACCTTTTCTAAATTGTTTGATGTACTCTAACTCCCTTTAGTTAAGTGTCTTGGACAAGAGTATTAGCTCAATTTAATTAGCCCAATTAACACATTTGCACAATGTATTCCTAATCTCAGATACTTCTTCATTTGCTAGAATCTGTAATTCTTTTACAAGTTCTGATTCATAATTTTCTAATCATAATTTAAAAACCAATGCCCAACAGACAACTACCTGGCATGACTTCTGCTATGACTTTAAAGTCTGAGGGTTTCTAACCTGAGAGAACTAAAATCACATTTCAAAAGGAGTGGCAGGAAGAAATCCAGTTCAATGTAAATTTTTTGTCTGTCTAAGTTTTTTAGGTAAAACAGTCATTCACATTGATTAAGTTTAATCATTGTTCCTGCCCGATCTTAGTGAGGCACTAGTTATCAATCATTTATTTTATGAATTTACCAATTCATAAAAGGTATGAAATTTTTGAAATAAACATTTTTCACCTGAAAAAGATAAAGTTACAACATAGTCATTAAACTAAAAAAACTTAATCTTTGTCACAATATATTAACACTAGAATGAGAGTGTTAACTGACATTAGTGCTATATGAAAAATGCTGGGGTAAATGTAAGGTTTATCTTAAGATTTCTATTAAAACCAAATAACATAACATAATAAAATTAAATTAAATTTTAAAAAAACCAAAATCCTTTCTAAAGGAAGAAAAATTACAATGCGTGTCCAAGATTCTTTAGAGTTGTGAACAGCCTATTTTTTGGTACATCAGTTAATAAGAAAACTCGGTAATACAATATTTGGCCCCTTTTCTTGCCTCTCTAGTCTATCTTACCAGTCTTCTGTCCTGCATCCCCATCCTAATGAATTAGTTGGAGTTCACTGAACAGACCACACCATCACATATCACTGTCCCTTTGAATCTGTCATTTCTAACACTGGAAATGCCATTTCTCAAAGCTTACTCAGCTCAGAAATCACACCTCTACACAGTTTTCCACAAAACCAATCTGCCCCACTTTGGATTAGGTGGCCCTCCTCTGAGATACCACAGCAACTTGTTCATACTTCTACCAGACACCTGCAGATTCCTGTAGTGTTCTCTTTCTTTGTTTTTCTCCCACTAACACCTTAATGACAGTGACTGTCAGTTAAATCTCTTATGGATAATATCTAGCGCAACGCGTGGAATATATTAAGCACTCAATAAATAACTGTTGGATGAGTAAGTTTATTAATTCAAGGACTAGTCACCAATTTGGGTCACAGAATCAGCAAACTAGCTATCTGATTTCATGTCTTTTGGTCTTGGTAACTAATGCCAGGTACTTCTAAAACATTGCTTTATCCCTGAGTACTTGTTCTTCATTTATCTAAGCATCCTTTTCTCCACATATTTCATCTTCCCACATAAAATTCTCAGTTGTTCTGTTCTCATTGAAGAGCAAGACATTTGAGGCAAGATGTGAAAAGAAACAGATAGATGGATGGCACACCACTAAGGTAAAACATTTCTGCAATATAATCATAGCTGTTTCAACTGAATTTATTTTAAATGAGGTAGTTTAAAATATTCAAAAGAGATGCTCCACAATACAGTAATGCCAATCATGTTGATGGCATCAATCCATGGATCCTATGCTTAAGGATGCATAGCAAATGAGAATCAAATTTGATTGTGCATATTTAGTTATATTTAAATATAATGGCATTCAGAAATTCAAAAGCCTACATTTTGATTTTTGAAAAATTTTAGTACAAATCAATTTTTAGTGCAAATTACAAATGCTGCTTATTTATACATCTGAATATATATTCAAAAAATCTTTTTTAAAGATTTTATTTATTTGACAGAGAGAGACACAGCGAGAGAGGGAACACAAGCAGGGGGAATGGGAGAGGGAGAAGCAGGCTTCCCGCAGAGCAGGGAGCCCGATGCGGGGCTCGATCCCAGGACCCCAGGATCATGACCTGAGCCGAAGGCAGACGCTTAACGACTGAGCCACCCAGGCGCCCCAATACATTAACTTTTTATTAATTAAGTTTTCTTTCAGATTACCTCTGGAAGTCCATTAGAAGCTACAATTCCAAGAGAATTCATAAAAGGTATGAAATTTTTGAAATAAACATTTTTCACCTGAAAAAGATAAAGTTACAACATAGCCATTAAACTAAAAAAACTTAACCTTTGTCAGAATATATTAACACTAGAATGAAAGTGTTAACTGACATTTTGATCAGTGACTTACATTCAACCTAGTGATACTTATTTATAATTATTCAATTATTTACTTTTTAATTTATGTGAGGCAGATTTTAAGTCTTAGAATGGTAGTAGAGAACTATTAACGAAATAGGATTTACAAGAAGAAAACTCATTGAAACCAACTTCAATATTCTACATTTAACAGATGATGAAAAGATGGTTCAAAAAAATTAAGCAACTTGACCAAAGTTACACAGCTAGGAAGTGGAGGAAAGGGCAGCGCTGGAATTAAAACCCAAGCTATCATTACAGTCAAGACTCTTCTCTATACTGTTTCTGATTTCTCCGTACAGCATATTTTTTAGGCCACTTCACACTCACCATCTGATAGCTAGCTAAGGAAATATCAAGTCAATTATTTTAGCAAAAATTCAAGAGAATAGCCTGTTTTTACAAGAAAATAATTTCACACACATAAAGAATACCCAGTAATTCAATTAAAAGTCAAATAACAATATTTTGTAAAATGATGCAGTTTCATACCAAAGCACCTTACATTTATTTAACATGGATAATAAAGACTGTAATCAGGAAACCTGGAGGCATATTCCTGCCTGTTCTACACTTGCAATGTTACAAAATTTTAAACAACTTACTTATTTAACTTTTCCAAATTTGAAGTCTACATTTATTAAGGTGGAAATAATATCAGTTCATATCTTCTTCAAAGTAAGTTGCAAGAATTAGGCTTCTGTAACTTATTAATTTTGTTTTCTAATTAACTCCCATTGAACTGGAGTATTTATAAAGTAGGTAGTTCTAGCTAACCATTTAGTGTTAATTAACCAATAATTACATAGCCGTTAATGTAACCAACCAATAGTTATATAACCAAAAATGCTATATCTAAATAACCAAGTGTTAATTAATGTCAATTACTACCATAGTTTTTAATCAGCTATACTTTAAAAATAATTCCTATAAATATTCTAAATTACAAAAGGAGTTATTTAAAATGAAAAAAAATTTTAATGACTTATTCCTGATTTTAGAAATGAAATCTTATAAGTAGTTCTGAAACCCAGAGAATTAACAACCAGGAATTAGAAAACTGCATTTATGTATATTCATTATCTTGAGGGACTTAGCAATAGACTGGATTAAAAAAAATATTTCAACTACATTTGTGAGCTTATTAGCAAAGATTATTTGTGATTCTAGAAAAGTAAAAAAGTAAACCTATATGTATAAGGCTGATACATCTACAACCACAGGTGTGTATCTATCTGTTTTGAAACTGACAAAAGCCACAGTGCTGACATAAGATATCCTGATAAATCACTCCAACGCTTCTTAAACTAGATTTTGAGATCATACTCCATTCCCTCCCAGAGCTGACAGAGAAATTTCAAAGATGCAACATTTCACACAGCTATCTGGTGGCAGTGAACTGTGGACAAAGCAACAGCATAGTGCACTGAAAGCAGCAACTGGTAGCAGATTTCCCAGAGTCTAGCCCTGTTAGTTTAGCTATCAATCTCTGGAAGTTCATTTACTCATTACGAAAAGGAGGCTGAGTACATTATTCCTAAGACCCCTTCCAATCCCAAAAGTCCACATTCTATGACCAAGATAAACAATCCCAGGGTGTTCATGTGTATTCTCTACCAGCCACTAACATCTGGTGTAATATTTGGAAAGAGCGGATAGGATGAACAGAAATTTAATGCTGATATTACTTATCATTAAACCAAAACACCAGGGTTTTCTTAGGGTATTTTAAAACATTAGGAGTTATCAGTAACCACAGAGGAATCAAAGAACAAATTCATTTGAAAAATACTGCCATAAAGATGTACCTTTTCAGTGATTCCTGAGTAAGGGAGCTGCTCTCTTTAAAATCAAAGTAACTGAACATGAAAAATAAATTTTTTCTAAATATTTTGCTGCAAAAGAATTGGCACTAAGTACAAAAGCAAGCTTGTCATGAAAGAAGTATAGACTGTTAGGAAGAACTTACATCTAAATCTACTTCATTTTAAAGAAATCATGAAGTTAAATTACCTCATCTATATTACATTCATGTTCTTTACAGAGAACTTCAATAATTCTTGTATCATTTTCTAGTTGTTTTGCTATCCGTGCACTCCTGTTCTGACCTCGCCTTGGTGTTCGAGGTGAACCATTAAAAGGTATTACAGCTGTTTCTGTAAAAATGGTAAATTAGATAAGAACAATTGCACATTCCACTGTATAAAATAATGAAGTATTCTAACTTGGGAGATGAGAAATAATTTTAGTAACATGCTGCTTTTATTTATTAGGCTTCATTAAAAGGCTAACAGTTACATCTATTTATTGATTATCTATTTTAAGTTATGTACTGATAACAGTTTTTGCTATTAGGCAAATATGGAGAAGGCAAGGGAAACAGCCAACTTATAAACTAATTCTAAATGTATCCTACTCAGTCTGTAAGGGGAAAAAATGTTTTCTATCTTAAAGAGTCTTAAAAAAAACTATTTATGGATTCAACTGCTAGACAAATTATAAAAGTAAATAAATTTTAAAAGTTTAAGCAAATACCATAGTAAATAATGCTTTTTTTAAAAAAAGTATATAAATATTATGTGATAAAGGGTGATTCAAAAAAAATCTCCTGTATTATTTTGAGCATTCCCAATTCAAACTGAAAATGAATTCAGCTATTAAAGAGATAACAGATGACTAAGTATGAAAAGTATTAATTGCCTCCAGGCCTGACCAACAATTTACAAGAAATTGAGAGAATACAGGAACATGTTAAACTATACAACAGGACGTAATCAGAAAAAATTAAACCACGAGAAACCCCACAGAATAAACCACCTAATTATTTAATAAATAAATTATAAGGAAAAAAAGAGAAAGACAAATGGAGAAGGAAGTTTTTTAAAAGTCTCGAAAGTATATCAAGCAATCATAAGATATAGATCTTATTTAGATTCTGATTTAGTCAACCTGTAAAAAAAAGTTTTAAAATCACTTTTATAAGACAATTAAAAATCTGAACACTTACTAGATATTTGGTGGTATTAGGTTAAGAAACTATTAAGTGATTTTTAAGTGTGACAATGGTAGTCATTATGCTTTTTAAAAAGATACTTACTAAAATTTGTAAGGATGAAATGGTATGCAAAGATGTGCTTCAAAATAATATAGTTGATGCAACTGGGCAGTAGATGGGGCTATAGATGGACCATAAGTTATATGTTGAAGTAGGTAATTTAAGTACATGGGGCTTATTATACTACTGTCTACTTTTGTATTCACTTGAAATTCTCCATAATAAAAAGTTAATTTGAAGTTTACCTTACTCAGTAAATTTATCACCTCATCCTGGTTTCTCTTTAACATAACACTTAGAAAATTAAAATGTACTTTCAAATAATCCGAAAGAACAATACCTGTCAACTAAAGTAACATCCTACATCAATTTATTAAACTTATAATACTGAAAAAAAGTGAAGAAAAAACATATAATCTTTACAGATTCAGAATTTTAAAAAATATATTTGTTTTCTATTTTTTTCTCCTGTTCCATATGTGGTTTCTGCTACTGACCTTTTTCTGTCAAATGATGTTCAACACATTTTAAAAATTCTGCTCCAGACTTCATTTTCCATGAAGTTATTGTTCAAAAAGATTAATTAGGCTTCAGCTTTTCAGGCACTTCCAACAACACTGAGACTTCCATGTTTTGATCTGTCCTCTATTATTTTTAGTATTATTAATACTTTAATCATTTTAGGACCAAGGAATCAGTTCAGCCTTAGGTAAGTTTACATTTTTCTGTGATATAATAAGTGATTTTGAAATTCTACTCTTGATGCCACCTCTTAAAAGAAGCAATTCCATTCTAAAAGGAATATACTCATCTTTGCTTAATGCTATCTATTTCAGCAAGGATTATTTTTTTATTTTTTACGTTTAATTTTTTTTAGCAACATTTACTTTCATTTAAGAACACTTCCCACCTCATCACCCACTGAGGTAGATCAATTACAACTCATATGCAAAAAAAAATTAGTCACATAATAATCATAGCATCCAATAATACAAATTAGGTAATCTCCTCCAGCAGAATGGGCCACTCTTTCTCAAGAAGTTTCATTCATATCTGTGCCTTACCTCTTAACTTTCTCTTTACTGGGAATATGCTACCCCAACTTCCCCTAATACTCAAATGCTATCTACTCTTCAATACTCCGTTCAAATCCACCTCTTTTACATGGTCTTCCTTGGTCTTCCCCAGCTAAAAATCTTTCTTGCTTCCTGAACTCTCATAGCATTTACTGTATTTTGGCCCAGACCACTTAGAAAGTGGCCATATACTGCTTACTTGCTTACTTGTTTTATCTCTTCTTCTATATCCTGTAATACTTGAGGGCAGAGTCCATGTCTGATTTATTTTTTATCATTCCTTCAGCTCTAGAACCATGTTTTGGTCCTAGTTGACATTAAATAAACAACTGTTGGGTAATGATGTAGGAGATGCATAAATTATTTAAAATACTTACTATATGGTTCTTTAAGCAATGCAGGAGGTGAGAGTTTAATAAAATAGTCAAGGACACAGAGCATTAACTGAAATGAGATGACGAGATCATCCTCCATTTGTAACACTTCCCCTGAAAATAAAATAGGTTTACAATGTAAAGTAACAGATCAGAGACTGAGATTGAGATCTTTAAATCAGGGAAAATTGTGGGTATGGGCATATGCATATACTGATTTATTCAAGAATAAAGGCATGTTAAAGAACTTAATTTTTTTTTGTTTTGCAAAAACTCGGATTTGAAATATATAAAAATATAAATAAAAGTACATGAAGTTACGAAATAAATGAAGTATAAGTCTACCATGAGATTTTGACATCTAGCAATTATTATTATAGTCCATTCCCTACATCTAAATTCATTTTGTTTTTTGCTTTTTTAAACTTATTTCCAGTTTTGGTAAGAGCTATAGAATTTATTACTTCTGAAAATAATTTTGAAGTATGCTACATGGTAATCTTTAATTCTATTTATTTATGAAACCTCACATATTTTCAATTTTAACCCCCTTATAAAATATTACCACAAACAAAGCCATTAATAACAAAATTAACATATCACTGAAGTCATCTATAAAGTAATTATTTAGCATAAAATCTTAAAAAGTTAATACAGTAAATATACAACTGGAGAGCTGTGAGGAAATGAATGCATATAATAAATACCTGAGGAAAAAAATAGTGTAGCTATATAAATCATAATCAAATATAGCTATATTTGCTTGTTGCTCTAGAAGTTTAATTTGGCTCACTTTCTATCTTCTTGGTATCTGACTGCTAAACCATTATTAATCCCAACAAATACTGAAGGTATAGAAACTATGTGAAAAAGCAGATAACCCTGCATCTGGCAGGTTTTTTAGATCCATAGGTATAGTGCAAACATATGTTTGTAACAGACTTAGAAGCTATTAAGAAATGCCATACAAGTAAAGAATGATATCAAGGATTTACAGTTAAAAGTAGTAAGGTGAAGTCAGATCAAAGAATTCTCCTCCAATACCCAATAAAATAAAAGGAAAAACTGTACTGGCTAAGTGTCAGTACCAACACCAAATTTAAGAGATATTGACTCAGAGTATCCTCATCTCTTCCTCTTCTGACTTGGAGGGAGGAGAAATTGCTGATGATGGGATAAGGGCAAAACAGGAAATAAACGATAACTAACTTTCTTTTGTTGTTGTTTGGGGGGGGGTTGGTTTTGTTTTTTGTTATTTTTTTTGATAGCTAACTTTCTGACAAACACAGAGATTCCGGTGTGCTATGCTGAACTGGAAATCAATATGAATCTCAACACAATCCCATTATGGAAACAGGATGCAATTATCACTACAGTGTTCTGTTTTAGAGTTCATTCTAACAAAAATCTCAGAACAACAAAGACTCATATCATTCCAGATGAATTCTCCACTTTCTCCCTCACCCCCTAAAACTAAAAGTAAGTAAAATAAAAAGCCCGTATTCATATTGTAGCTCTTTGGGGAACACAACTAGCCAAAGATAAAATGCAAAGAGAGTGTAAAGAGATTTATTCACACTACATCAGAGAAAAGAGAACATCACACACCAACCACATCAGAGAAATTGCGTTGCCCACATAAAGTCCTAGTAACATGGGGAGGGGAGAGAGGATGAGAAGCACAGAGATTATGCAAACATACAACAGAAAAGAAAAAAGAAAAGAAAAAATAGAGTCACAACATAAGAAGAGAAAAAGTCAGAGAGAGAACACAATCTAGAAGATAATCTATGAAAAGAAAATGCCCTACAACTCCTTGCACTAAGAAATAAAAAACAAATTATATAAAAACAACAACAAAAAGCTAAGGAAAAAGTGAGGACAGAATAACACCATTACAAACATAGTTTACACAAACAATGAATCATGGAACACTACATCAAAAACTAATGATGTCCTGTATGGTGACAAATATAACATCATAATAATAAAAAAACATAGTTTAGCTCAAAACAGAAGACTTGAGACAAAAACAGTTAGTAAATAAGAAAAGACGAAAGATCAAAATAAGACAAGAAAAGAAAGTAAATATGGAGGACAAAAATAATCCAACATAAGACAGTTAAGTTTCTGGGGCGCCTGGGTGGCTCAGTTGGTTAAGCATCTGCCTTTGCCTCAGGTCATGGTCCCAGGGTCCTGGGATGGAACCCCGCATTGGGCTCCCTGCTCAGCGGGGAGCCTGCTTCTCCCTCTCCTTCTGCCTGCCACCCCCCTGCTTGTGCTCTCTCTCTGTGTCAAATAAATAAAATCTTCAAAAAAAATTTTAAAAAAAGATAGTTAAGTTCCTGAAACACAACAGAATAGAATACCTAACTGAATAGAATAACATTTAAAAATTTGTGTGTTAAGACGTCTTTCAAATGAAGAGCAGAACCTTCAGTTTAAAAAGAGATACAGTGTCAGAAGAAAAACTAATATGAAATAATAAAAATCAAGAGATATTCTAGTTAAAGTATTGAACCTCAAATTTAAAAAAAAAATCAAGTATTCAAAAGTAAATGGGGGGGGGAAATTAAAGCTAGTCTCCTATTTCTCAACAGCATTGTTCAATGCCAGAAAACAGTGTCCTGAGGAAAACAAGTATGACACAAGAATAGCATAGACAGCCCAGTGGTCCTTCAAGTATAAAGACTATGTGCATGATTCATAAACATGACAAACATAGGGAATATAGTGCCAAAAAGCCTTTTTTGAAAAATTCCTTCTTGGTAAAAGCCAGCCAGCTAAGGATAAATCAAAATAAAGAACTCAGAAATGGAGAAGTTATAACAGGAATGACAATAAGCTTAGAATCCACTGACATACAGAAGTGAGACTAAACAAGTAATTATAATTACAGAATGAAATATAAATGTTATGATCTTTGATAATGTAATGATAATACAATGAGCAAATCTGAAAGTGATGGATGGGGAGATGACAGGAAGAGTGGTAATACTGTACTAACATCCTTTTCCTTCAAAGAAGATTTATATTGCTTTAAATCAAAACACAAAGTAAAATAAAGATTCTAAGCTTAATTTTTTAACAGTGCTTTTTCATAATCTTAGAGAAATATTTTAGGAAATAATACTGCTTACGTGACAAAAATTTATCTAAATTTAAGCAACTCCTCCCATTTCTCTTGTTTATTTTCTTCTGTAAAGTTTGAGTAAAACTAATTTGTATGTTTACTACATGTTACACTATAATATCCTATTTTTAAAAAATTAGATCTGTTTGTGCATGCACATATCTCCAATCTTTTTTATCAGGTTCTATGCATAAAAATATACCTGAAATAACAATCATATAATTTTAATGATTATTTATTTATTTATGGGTAGGCTTGGGGTAATTTTTCTACATTTTTCTTTGCATTTGCTGTATTATTTGAATTCTGTATCATGAATATGTACCATATTTATAAAAATAGTAATATTATTCTTTTAAAAAAAGGAAGGAAGAAGGATTTTCAAAGGATATTAGAAACAGAAATGAAATGAGACATTTCCAAAGTTGCTTCCAGTGCCAGAATTACAAGAACTTGCTAACAGGTAACAAGCCACACAGAGAACTGGTGAGTGTGGGGGAATAACATTAAATTGAATAAAAAATTTTGAACCTAGTCCAAAAGAATTATTACATTTGAAACATTAACATGTAACAAACATAATGACTTTACCTTTAGCTAGTAAAAATGTGATCCAAGAAACTTTTAGCACCAACACAGAGTTTATTTCAGTAGATATCCTAGTAAACAAATAGAAACCAGAAAAAAAATTTTATACTGACAGTTCTCCAAATATCTCTTCTTTTTCCTTATTTTAAATTATAGGCCTAAATTGACTGCATAAGAGAATACAATCCATTTTAAATGGACAATTTACAAAGTAACTCAATTTGTCTCAATTCAGTTAGTGTTTTTACCAAGATATTTATATTTAGCCCATAGAGTAGTATATATTTTGTAAAGGAAATATTTAATATTTCAATTATAATCTAAAAATATGCACAGAAGTGGTATACTATGATGTACTTGGTTTCCAATTACTTAATACTTTTCTGTTCCTTGCTTTCTAATTAAAATCAACACTAAAGCAGAAAAATAGAGGTTTGGATGACTACCAATTTAACACTATGCCTTGATAACCTGTTGATATTAATAACTGGAATAGATTAATATAACTAATAAACACATAATTTCCCTTTATATCAATCATCTTCAATACCACTAGTTCAGTGGGGCAGAAAATCTCATATACTACTCATTCTGTTTCCAAAGAAAATCTCTAGAGTTCTTTCATGGGTATACGGTTGGAGCATGTATCATACATTTAAAAAAATAATTTGGAAATTTTAATATATACTGTCACATTTACTCTTACACAAAAACTATGTTCTTGGTCTTAATCAAGTTAATAAAATGCCAATATTAGACAATAACAGACACTCAAAAAAGATTAACTCAGTGAATTTGCATTTTTCCCAGAACTGGTGATATGTTGCACTGAATCTACTTCCACCCTATTAGCTCTCCTTGTAGTAAAGGGCACATATTTCATACCATTTTCTTTGTGAGAAGATAAATAATCTGCATAGGGTTTAAATCTATGAACTTAATTTATGAAGAGCATGCTATAATCAATCAAACTAACCCTGGCATTATCAACATGTTTGGGATTCTTCCAGAAAAATTTTTTAAAAAACCAGAAAGATAAAAATAACTTGCTCTGAACTACTTACAAACTGCTGGGTTGTGCCAAATATATAAGTTCACATGTCCTAAAAGGAAGAAATAATTATATTAACATTATGGCTTTTTTTTTAAAGTCATTTTAAATTTTTTTTCATGATTTAGAAATCAATTTTACCATGCTTTTTTCATATTATTTCAAGAAGTATACATTTTAGGGGTGCCTGGGTGGCTCAGTTGAGTGTCCAACTTTTGGTTTTGGCTCAGGTCCTGATCTCAGGGTTGTTGGATGGAGCCCCACACTGGGCTCCAAGCTCAGTAGGGAGTCTGCTTGAGATTCTCTCCCTTTCCTTCTGCCCCCCCGCCCGCTCATGTGCACACTCTCTCCAAAATAAATCTTAAAAAAAAAAAAAGTATACATTTTAAAGACAAAAAAATATAGCATTATTTTAAAAAGTTAAAGTAAATTTTTCCAATACATGGCATTTCACATATCACTGTAATATCTAATTACAAAAGGACTGGATTCCATATGTGCATTTGTAACTCAGAATACATTTTGTAATTAAATCTTGATCTAGTTAGAATCCCAGATCAGGTCATAAAAGCTTACTTAACTATTAGCCTCACTAAAATAACTCAACTTAAAAGTACTATAAAACCTATTTGTTGGGGCGCCTGGGTGGCTCAGCCAGTTAAGCATCTGCCTTCAGATCAGGTCATGATCCCAAGTCCTGGGGTCGAGCCCCATGTCGGGCTCTCTGCTCAGTGGGGAGTCTGCTTCTCCCTCTCCCTGCCACTCTGCCTTCTTGTGCTCTCTTTCTCTGTCAAATAAATAAATAAAATCTTAAAAAACAAACAAAAAAAAAAACTGTTTGTTTAGGACAATGGAGGAGTTAGCATCTCCACAGACCTGCTTCCCAGTATAATAACTATAATTGGTTGAAATTATTTAAGAAATCATTTAATGTCTCTGGAAATTCTCCTAAGGGCATACAGCAAAAAAAGGAAACATTTTTTCAAGAAAATGTACTAACTCCTGGCAAAAACAAAAATAGCCTGTGGAATTCAAAGCAAAACTCACTTCCTCCTCTCCAGTTCAGCATCATAAAGCTCTACCTTGGGCAGGTGCAGCCAAGACACAGGACTCCCTCTCTCCCCAGCTCCCAGCCTAGGACTATCACTCTGGGAAAGGAAGGTGACTGGCATCTCTAATCATCCCAAACTTTGTGCTGTAGAAAGTCTATCCCAGGCAAGAGGAGCTGAGGGGTCTGGGGCTCCCTTCCTCCACTTAGCCCCCACTCATAGTGCAAAAGTTCTCTTCCAGGCACAGCAGATCAATACTGGGGCCTTGACTTCTCTTACCCCAGTTAGTTCACAGGACAGAGGTTTCAGACATTAAAGGCAATCTGAGAAGACCAGGGACTATTACCTCTTCTCAGTGATACTTTTTTTCTTTTTCTTTTTTCTTTTTTTTTAGAGAGAGAGAGAGAGAGAATATGTACAGAGGGAGAGGGAGAAGCAGACTCCCCGCTGAGCAGGGAGCCCTATGCAGGGCTTGATCCCAGGACGCTGGGATCATGACCCGAGCCAAAGGCAGATGTCTAACTGACTGAGCCACCAAGGTGCCCCCTTTTTAAGTTTTGGGGGTTTTTTTGAGAGAGACAGTGGCGTGTGCATGTGCACAGGGACAGAGGAGCAGAGGGAGAGGAGAGAGAGAATCCTAAGCAAGCTCCATGCTCAGCTCAGTGCAGAGCCAGACATGGGGTTTGATCTCATGACTGTGAGATCATGACCTGAGCTGAAACCAAGAGTCGGCCATTTAACCGACTGAGCCACCCAGACACCCCCTCAGTGATACTCTTAAAGCAAAGGTGACATTCCAAAAGAAGAGGACACTGTCCCCATTCTGACCTCCCGAGCAGTGGCACAGAAATGATGTCCAGGGGAGAGGCAAGTCTTAAGAAAAAAGAATTTTTTTTTTTTAATTCAAGAGAGAGACACAAAGCAAGAATGGAGAGTGGGGAGGAAGAGCAGAGGTAGAAGGGAGGAGAGCTGAACATGGAGCCCTACGCGAGGCCCAATCCCAGGACCCCGATATCATGACCTGAGCCGAAGTCAGACACTTAACAACTGAGCCATCCAGGCACCCCAAGAAAAAAGAGTTCTGAAGCTCTCCCCAAGGTAATAACTATATTTGGAACACAGTGTGGGGACTTTCAAGGCTAAGTGCTATTGAAAACAATGGAAATTTTGGTGGTGAGAAAGTTAAGAGGAGGCTAGCAGTTCTATGAAAGCAACAAGCTAAATTCTAGACCACCTAAGAAAGAACCAGGAGAATAAACAGCTAAGAAGAGCTCTCCTGGCAAAAGAACAAGCCTCAAGGTTGACCTCAAAGCCTATTCTTGCAAAGGGAGCCAAATTTAATTGGATCAGACTGTGAAGCAATTTCAGATGTGGGGTATTGTCAAAAAGAGCAAAACAGTCAGCAATTAGTGGAAGGTAACAGCTAGGTATTAACAAGAGATCAGGGTACAAGACTGTCAAAGAGAACCCCTTGAAAATGACTCACCTCAGAGTGACTGCCACATGCCCAATGGCTACAATGAAGAGCAATATCAGAGGCTACACACTATGGGATAAATAGACTTCACTGAAATAATACAGCTAGGCCACTAAACAAAAAACCACAACAGAAAGCCCCAAGAGAAAGGAGAATCAGTATCTAGAGTTACTACGGTGTTATCAAAAATGTTCAGTTTTCAAAAATAACTGAAATATGCAAAGAAGTAGGAAAGTATGACCTCTACATGGGAAAAAAGCAGGCAAAAACAAAAAACAAAACAAAACAAAAAACTGCACTCGAGAGAACCCAGGTGCTAGACTCAACAGAGAAAGACTACAAAGGAGCTACTGTAAATATGTCCAAAGAACTAAAGGTAACCATGCTTAAGGAAGAAAGAAAGGTATTCTGACATTGTCTCATCCAATAGAGAATATCAATAAAGAGAAATTATCTGAAAAGAACCAAATGGAAATTTGAGTTGAAAAGTGCAAGAACCAAAATGAAAAATTCACTAGATGAGCTAAACAGTAGATCTGAGCTGGCATAAGAAGTAAACACTAACTTGAAGATAGGTCAAAAGAGATTATGTTGAATGAAGAACGAAGAGGAGAAAAAAAGAAAAATGAAGAGGTTCACAGAAATGTGGTATACCAAAAAATATACCAATACATGTGTAATGTGAGTACCAGAAAGAGAGCTGGGGATGGGGGTGGGGAGTGGAAAGAGCAGAAAAAATATTTAAAGAATTAGCTGAAAACTTCCCAAATCTGATGAAAAACATTAATCTACACATCCAAAAAATATAAACTCCAAGTAGGATGCATATAAAGAAATCCACACCAGATATATCACAGTAAAACTGTTTAAAGACAAAGAGAAAATGAGGAAAGCAACAAGAGAAAAATGATGTAGTATGTATAAAGGAACCCAATAACATTAACAGCTGACTTCTCATGAAACAGTGAAGATCAGAAAGCAGTAGGATTACATATTAAAAGTGTTGAAAGAAAAAAAAAGTTAACCAAGAATCACATCCAGCAAAACTATCTTTCAAAAGTGAAGATGAGAGGTGCCTGGGTGGCTTAGTCAGTTAAGCATCTGCCTTCAACTCAGGTCACAATCCCGGAGTTCCGGGATCGAGCCCCACATCAGGCTCCCTGCTCAGCGGAGAGCCTGCTTCTCCCATCCCTCACCCAGCTCATGCTCTCTCTCTCAAATAAAAAAAATAAAAATAAAAAAGATGTGGCTATGCCCTTTAAAAAAAAAAAGTGAAGATGAAATAACGACATTCCCAAACAATAACAGAGAATTTGCTGATAACAGACTCACTTTACAAGAAATACTAAAAGAAGTTCTTCAGGCTGAAAACAAGTAACCCAAGACTAATTCATATCCACATGAAAAAACAAAGAGCACTGGAAAAGGTAATTACGTTATTACAATAGTATAACTGAGTATTTCTTCTCCTTTCTTCTAATTAATGTAAAAGGCGATTGTATAACATGGTACGTATATAATTATATTTTTGAACCTATTACATATAGGAATGTGATGTATTTGACAATAACAGCACAAAGGAGGTGGGTGAAATCAAAGCTGTATTGGAGTAAACAAATGACACTAGATGGTAAACCAAATCCATGGGAACAAATGAAGAGAACAAGAAATGGTAACAAGACAAGGTAATAAACTGTATAAATATACACTCACTTTCCTCTATACTCTCAACTACTTTAAAAGACATACAATACAATGTTTATAAACCAATGAATGGATAGACAAAATGTGGTAAATCATACACAATGGTTTACTCCATAATAAAGAGTAACAAAGTATTGGAACTCCATAATACTCCATAATAAAGAGTAACAAAGTATGGAAACATGCTACAATATGGATGATCCATGAAAATATGCTAAGGAAAGAGGCTAGTCACAAAAACTATGTAAATAAAAAATTTATGTTAGAAAATTACTATCTTGGGAGCACCTGGGTGGCTCAGTTGGTTAAGCATTTGCCTCTGGCTTGGGTCGTGATCCTGGGGTCCTGGGAGAGAGCCCCACATTGGGCTCCCTGCTCAGTGGAGAGTCTGCTTCTCTCTCTCCCCCTACCCCTCCACCCCACTTGTGCTCTCTCTCTCGCTCACTGTCTCTCAAATAAATACATAAAATCTTTAAAAAAAAAAGAAAATTACTATCTTATAATAAAAAAGCAGATAGTATCAAGAAAGAATTTTTATAATTATAGAAAAGATGTTTAATGTCTGATGCACTTTTAAATTATTTTGTAACTTAATGTAACTCATGATAAAATGCTATCATACAGTGAAAGGTAATTGCATTCAATATAAATCTGTGCTCATATGGTAGCCACAAGCACTTGCAGCTACTGAACACCTAAAATGTGGCTAGTGCAAATGTTGTGCTATAAATGTAAATTACACACCAAAGTATTCAAAAATATTTAGTATGAGAAAAAGAATGTGAAATATTTCATTAATAACTTTTGTATTAGTTTCATGTTCTTATTAAAATATAACTCATATAACATAAAATTAATTTTAAAGTGTATAAATCCAGTAATTTTTAGTATATTTACTTTGTTTTACAACCATTACTATCTAATTCCAGATATCTCCATCACCCCCATAACAAACCCCGTACCTATCAGCAGTACTCCCCATGCCTGGCAATCACTATACATTCTGTCTTGGACTTTTGTGTACTTTATATGGACTTTTATGTCTAGCTTCTTTCACTTAGCTTAATGCTTTCAAGGTTCATCCATGTTATAGTATATAATAGTATTTTATTCCCGTTTATGAATAATAATCCACTTTTTGGCTATTATGAATAATGTTGCTATGAACATCAGCGCACAAATTTTTGTGTGAATGATACGTGTTGAAATATTTGGGGATATATGGGTTAAATAAAATGTTATAATTAATTTCACTTGTTTCAACTTTTTGTCATGTAGCTACCAGAATATTTAAAATTCATGGCTTACATTATTATATTTCTCTGTGACAGCATTAATGAAGCTAAAAATAACTTTAAAAGCTACCATTTATCAGCCATCAAAAAGAATGAAATTTTGCCAATTGCAATGACATGGTTGGAGCTAGAGAGTATTATGCTAAGCAGAATACGTCAGTCAGAGAAAGACAAACACCATATGATTTCACTCATATGTGGAATTTAAGAAACAAAACAGATGAACATAGGGGAAGGGAAATAAAAAAAAGAGAGAGGGAAGCAAATCATATGAGACTCAACAATAGAGAGCAAACAGAGGGTTGCTGGAGGGGTGGGGGATGGGCTAGATGGATGATGGGCACTTGTGATGAGCACTGGGTGTTACATGTAAGTGATGAATCACTAAATTCTACCAATAGGAAACCAATATTATACTACATGTTAACTAACTAGAATTTAAATAAAAACTTAAAAAGCTACCGTTTATTACACACTTAGTATGTGCTAGAAGGTGAGCTAACCAGTAACACTGTCTTACTTAATTCTCACAATTACCCTACAAGGAAAGTATTACTGGCTATATTTTAGATTGAAATTGAGGTTGAGAGAGGTTAAGTAACTTTTCCTAGCTCACACAGTCAGTAAATGACTAAAGTAATATTCATACTTAGATCTGTTTAGCTTTTTTAAAGTGACCATAATCACTATGGCATATTGCCACATATATATATATATATATACACACACACATACAGTCTGCTCTGAAATAAACAGGCTTTGATATCACAGTTAATTTTCCTAATTGCTCTTCAGTAAAAGGTACAAATAAGATACAAAAAACTCTGCCAATCCACTTTAAGGCCAATAAACACTAAATTATCTAATATATCTAGTTAATAAAAATTCTAAATCCCTTTTACAAAGGCCTGAGTGATCTTTTAAGGTGAGATCTGACTGTCATTCCCAGCTTAAAATCCTGCAATGACTCCATTGTCTGCTGGGCAAAGTCCAAGCTCACTATCGGTCTGATCCCTTCCTACCTTTCAGCCATCAGCAATATCAAAGTACACCATGCTACTGCTTTGCCTTTGGACACATGCTAATCACTCTGCCTGGGAAGCGCAGTCCCAGTTCCTACACATTTTGCTTGGTGAATTTATCCTTAAACCCGTTCAGACATTGCCTTCTCCTATAGTTTTTACTTGATCAAAAGTACCCCACAACTACCCTTCTTGCCCTTAAACATACACAATATTTTGCCCACTATGAAATTTCTACTTCCCACACATAATCCTCTACAATACAGCATCACATGCATCATTGCACTTTTTTTATTAAAAAATATAATTTAGTTACTACATTTACTATAATCATAGTATCATTAGATTTTGTATCCCCAGCACCTAACTTATAGCTGAGTACTAACAGCCACTTAGTTAATGCTTGTTGTAGTTTCTTAATTTATTTGCAGTAAACAGCTGATAGCTAGCCTAAAGTTTCTTTTTTTTTTTTAAAGATTTTATTTATTTATTTGAGAGAGAGAATGAGAGAGAGAGAGAGAGAGCATGAGAGGGGGAGGGTCAGAGGGAGAAGCAGACTCCCTGCCGAGCAGGGAGCCCGATGCGGGACTCGATTCTGGGACTCCAGGATCATGACCTGAGCCGAAGGCAGTCGCTTAACCAACTGAGCCACCCAGGCGCCCATAGCCTAAAGTTTCTTAAAGAATATTCTACAAACACTATTTCCAGAAGTTAATTGATGTTAAATACATATAAACATATATTAGTAGTCTAATCATTTAGGAAACGATAAACTCAACAGATTCAACATGTTTTCTTATACAGGACTTTTAAGAACCCTGGGTTGTGAATGTACAGTCTGACTCTTTAAGGTGGGTATAGTGTGTAAATTTTCCCAAACTGGGCCAGAAATTTTTTTGTTTTATGAACATTCCTGGAGGGGCACCTGGCTGGCTCAGTTGGTAGAACATGTGGCTCTTGATCTCTGGGTAAAGAGTTCAAGCCCCACGTTGGGTATAGAGCTTACTTAAGAAAAACAAAAAACAAAATGAAAACATTTGTGGAAAGTTTACTATGTTTATTATAGGTTCTGGACTCAGCACTGCCTGCATTATCTCATTTAATACATTAAAAAACGTAACAGGGTAGGCACCATTATCAACTCGTTTGTACTCTAGAAATTTAAGCACTAAAGTTGGGTAACTCACTTGTCCAAGATCACACAGTACATGTTGGAGCCCAGAGTAGAATACAAATCTGTCTGACTCAAAAGATTCCATTCTCTTCAACATTAAACTGTACTAGAGCCTCTCTTTTTTGGTAGGGCATCATACCAGACTACTATTGTAGAGAAAATTTTTGTGAACTCTGACCTTGAACCCTACTTACTAATCTGAAATAGCCAGTGTTTTACAAAAACTGGCCTAAAGGAAAAACATAGGGCATGGGAGGTAGGAAGAACTCAAATACTTCAGAATTATCCATATAATATTCCACTTTCTAACTTTCCTTTCTAACTTCCTTTAGCCCCCACAAGAATCATAAATACAATGTATCACTAGAAGGTATGAAGGGTAAAGGAAAGAGGTAAAACAGAAATAAATATCCAAATAGATTTCTGATCTCAGATAGTGAAGCAAAAAACCTAGAAGTATCTAATTAAAATTATTATAGCAGGAAAAAAAATCAGGACTGCACTCCAAATCATTCTCACTAAAATTCTGTATCTAGAAATAACCTGATAATTATAGATTTTGAGGTACTAGTCTTTACAGAATAGATTTTTTTTAAAATATTGACCTAGAGAAGTTTTTGCTTAATTTATTATACCGGTAACACATCCTCTTTAGAAATGCAAGTTACTCATACAAAACCTTGGTTAACATTTTGGTACTTCTTTTTCAGCTACTATCATTCAGTACATTAGTGTTAATACATAACTTCATTCAATACATACAACTTCTTTCTGCAGTTATAATCACAGTACATCCTGCTTTATTTATTTAACATTAGAAGCATTTTTCTCATATTGTTTTATTCCTCATCAAATTTTTTTTTTTTTTTTAAGATTTTATTTATTTATTTGAGACAGAGAGAATGAGAGACAGAGAGCATGAGAGGGAGGAGGGTCAGAGGGAGAAGCAGACTCCCTGCTGAGCAGGGAGCCCGATGCGGGACTCGATCCCGGGACTCCAGGATCATGACCTGAGCCGAAGGCAGTCACTTAACCAACTGAGCCACCCAGGCGCCCTCCTCATCAAATTTTATATTTACTTAATATTAGAAGCATTTTTGCATATTGTTAATATTCCTCAGCAAATTTTATTTTACATTTATAATATTTAGTGTTTAGATTATATTTATATCTTACTCTTTATTTCAGTCATGCATAAATAGGTTGTTTCCAGCTTTTCGTTGGCTTAAATAATATTGTGATAAAAATTTCTAAAGCTTTTTTGTATTTAAGATAACGTTCTTAGGATAAGTTCCAAGATATGAGTTAAAAGGCCATAAACAACTTTAAGGGACAGAAGCATTCAGAAAAGTCCCAGTTAGGTTAAAAAAGAAAAAAAAAAAGAAAAAATTATATATACCATATATAATTTACATAAAATATCCAAAAGAAAGAAATATTCTAAATATGAAAACTAGTTATCTCCAGTATTAAAATTTAGGGTGATTCATATTTTATTTATGCTCTTCTGTGTTTTCCAAGTGCTTTATAGTCTACATTCCTTGTACAAATTTTTATTATAATACAAAAAATCCCTTTTTTCTTGTGCAAATAGATTTTACTTTATTCAAGAAAAGACAAAAGAAAATAATGATGGCCAATGCAACCTTATTACAATTAAAAACGAGGAGCAAGAAAAATTCCTTTAAAAGCCATAGGTCAATCTTGATTTTTCTCTCCACTTTTCTTATCCTCTATCACACCTCTGAAGTTTTAGTGACATACCAACCAAAAAGAAGGAAAGGGAAAACAGAAGCATCCTTCTGAGAAGATGCTTCTTTCCAGCACTATCTCCATACTCATTCTCCCCAAAATACTCTTCCCTCTCCCTTTACAACTATTTGTTTAGCTAAAATATTAACTTTCATATATTCTCACCAAGTGAAATGAGCCCCACAATGAACAGAGTAACAGCCACATGCCAGATGTGGCATTTTACCAGTGGCAGTGGCGACGTGGATGATAAGTGCATTAAAAACCCAAGTTTATCTGAATTTCATCTTTCTCCCAGTTAAAAGGAATGAAAAGTCTCCGTTTACACCACTGAGAATACAAATCATAGCTTGGTAGTATAGGTCATGTACACCTTGTACTCCCAGTATGTTTTTCTCTTTCTAAACTAAATAACACCATTAGGAAGAAGCTTAAATTTAGGTCACTCTCCCATTGAGAACTGAAAGTCTCTGGCAGAGAAGACTAAAGTCTTAAAGTTTGTTAAAACAAATGAGAAATATGAAAGGACAGTATAACAATTTTGGAGGAAACATTCATAATGCATATGACTGAATAAAAAAGAAAGCTAAGAACCTATGAAAAAAAACTAACAGCAAAGGGGACAAATCTACGGGGTAATACCTAATAACTTTACTAAATATAGTTCCCAGATGGAATCTAATCATCACCAGTAACATGCAAAACTGGGGTGTAATCCTAATAAAATTTTTACTTTACCTTTCTAATTTGCTGTAGAGCGCACACAATACATTATACTTCTTTAACAGTCTTGACATAGCATTATCAACTTTGGTACTGGTATCAATTTCTTTTAGTAAATCAAAGAATTTGCAGACACTACAAAGAAAGGAATAGAAAAAAGTGAATCTGTAACTGAAAAAATTCATTTTATTTCATTTTCAAAGCATAGACATTTCAATTCAAAAGTTTATTAGCTCCATACCAAATCACTATTATATTCTTTGGAAGGAATTACTTTTTGCATTTTATTAGTTTGAAGAGTAAAAATCAACTAGCTTCAACCTACAGCCCTATATGTATATACCCATGCCTACATCTATTTATACCAAAAAAAGGGTTGTTATGATAGACATATACATACATATTTATTTCTACACCTACCTATATGTTTTGAAAACTGTAAGTTCACATCCATTTATCCAATTCCAACATAAAACCACATGGTTTATTCTAATGTTTCCCTTTTCAAATTTATAACTCTTCTTTGATAGTGAGAAAGCTGGGATCCACTTATCTTTATTTACTCACTTAGTCAATCGCCCTGCATGTAACTACCTTCCATCTCCAAAGTTACCCACTCTCCCACATGGGCACTCTCCTCTCCTGCTCAGACTGACTCCCCATCCTAGACTGCCCTGACCCCTCCACATGGACATATTCTTCACCCTAGTAGGGTTCTGACTCCCCAGCCCAGACTGCACTCGCTTCACATGTGGTCTGGCTACCCACACACCCGGCTTGATCTCTGACACTGCACACCAAGCAGCCCATATCAGGACCCTCACCCCCAACTACATCCAGGTGAATACCCACTTGGGCTCTAACATCCTTCTCTGCACCCCATGCTCTCTCCTACCACAGATGCACATACCTACTTTCTTCACCCATCAATGGTTTTAGACTGAATTTTTGGGGAAGGGAAAAGAAAAACTGATTAAAATGTTTAGGTTGTTTAAATAATGACTTTAAATCATTCTTTATTGTTTTCTATTAAAAAATTAATCTATTTGAAATATTCATACATTAAAAAAATAGGGCACTAAACATAGCAATCATCAACTGCACCTCACACACTCATTTCTAATCAAGTTTGTCTAAGGAATTATACCAAAGCAGCTAAATGAACTCAAGGGTAGTCACGAGACCCACCCATACACTCTCCAGCAACTGAGTTAAGGCTTCATTCTAAAAAATGGGCTGGACCACTCAGACATTCATCTCAAGAACCCTAAAAATAAAAGCTTCAGCTAATGAGCAGCGAACAAAGAACCCAAGAGAAGGTCATTAAAGCACTTGTGACATAGAAGGGACTGGGGCAGCCATGATAAGCTACATGGAACAGCAAATAAAGAAGTAGAAATGATATGGAGTAGATGATCATGATGCTGCTCACAAGAGAAAAGAGAATGGAGTAAATGTCTAGATACCTTCAGAGAAAAATAATCAACCCCAGAAAAGCATTTATTCAAGAAGCACACTCAGTTCCAGTTTTTATGAGATAATATAGCAATACCTATGGAGCACCATGGAAACTGAATTGTTACTACAAAGTCACCTTTTTCTAGGGGTAACTTAAGTGAGTCTCTATTCCTTCTGCAGCCCTCCTCTGAAGGAAAGAAGAGAAGAGGGAAGGCTACAGAGATGAAAAGCAGGCATAAAGAGCCATAATTAAGACACACAAATCTAAAATAACTACTTATTCTACAGCAGTGCTCCATGGATTGATATGTTTTGTTATCTGTCCACAATTAAATAAATACAGAAATTGAGAGTAAGCATATAAAAACTTTTATGGCAATTTAACACTAATTTTATGGTGCTGAATATAATAATAAAAAGTTTGGTCCTGCGGTTAGTATAATTTTTTTTCTTTCATTTTTCTAATACTTAATTTATATTATATATTTTTTAAATGTCAGTCCATGACTTATTGAAAAAAAAGTCCTTTACCAGGGCACACTTAAGCAGCAGTGGTCTAGATACCATTCCTGGATAGTTATTAGAACAAAGAGATGACCTAAGAAAAAGTTGTAACAAATAAACTATTATATTTATTGTAGGGAGATTATTTATGACATGCCCAATTATAAGAGTTGCTCCATTCAGGAAAAAAGTTCAGGAAAAGCTTTGCCAGGAAAATTCTTTCATCTTAGAGATAAAAGATTTAATAGCCTTTCTGTCATATTTATTTAGTAGTCTAAAAAGAGCTTTATAACACTGTATTGCAGCCATCTGTTTAATTTTATCTTCCCACTGGAATGAATTTTTGAGCTCAGAGACTATTTCTCACCTCTGTATCATTAGAACCTAGCACAGTATCACAGAGCCTAGCAACTGTTTTTCTTTCCTTTCCTTTTTTTTTTTTTGCAGGGGAAGGGCATGGAGGGGTGGTCTACAGAGGGAAAGAGATCAAGACCTCATCAATACCTATGGTTAAGTTACAAGCACTGTTTCTATAAACTACTTACTTTTCCATTCGTTATAAGTTATTTAATTCTCGTAATTCTATAAAATAGCTAATAATTTTCATTTCACAGATGAGGAAACTGAAACTTAATAAAGCTAAGCAATCTGCTCTAGGTCATATAGCTTATAAAACAACAGAGACCCATTAAACCCACTCTATCTTAACTGAAACATTCATATCCTTTTCAATCCTCTAGGCCACTGAAACATCTACTGCATGAATGTATAAATTAATGTAGAAATTTACTTACATAATTTTCAGCTATATAAAAACTATTTTGACTTAGTAATTTTATGAATAAAATAAAACTGAAATCTCTGAGAGGTAAACCAACTCTAATTCAATAGGTTAAAATATGAATATACAAGGTCTTTGTTTCCACATTTTATTTAGAGGTAGTAAGAAAAAGAGTTACTGAAAAATGCAGCAATTTAATTTATCTCATATAAATAAAATAATTATGTTTAATTCTAGATGATTTTATCCAAGAAGAAACATATACTACTACCTTTCTAGTAAAATTATTTACTGTTAGATTTTGTAAATATGCTGCAAATGAAATGACTGGATGTCCCACAAAGCTGTTC